>NW_022990125.1:950332-1203613 GCF_902827175.1 Gymnodraco acuticeps | reverse complement strand
AAACAAACATTTTTGACCGTTGGTGCTCATCCTAATTTTCGGCCTTGATGTAACAATATTTATAATTAAGTAAATGTAACACCCTTTTCACCCCGGTTACACGTTTCATTTGCCCTGTACGATGGGCGCTGTATGTGATGAAATGGGGGATGTTGGCTTATCTGGCGCCCGCAGCTCACAGCCAAAATGCGAGTGAGCGACGGAGAGAGAGAAGGGCGCACCGCCCGGTACTGACGCTGTTGTTATTATAATCTGGTGCTAGCTGTTTTAACGGATATAAGAAGAAGATGTTTCTACAATAATGTGGAGGGAGAGTCCTCTCCAGTCAGACTGAGAGGCTGATGACTACAGCTCAGTGAGGTAAAGGACTCTTGAGTGTTTAGATAGTTCACTTTAGTCTAAGTTCAAACGGTTTGGTCACAATTTATATAAACACATATTTCCAAGGCACTCCTTTATAATTATTGGGATAAACAGGTTTGAAATCATTCTATCGGACAGTAGCCAAAAATATCCTTTAAAACTGGAGAGATAAAAAAAAATGCATAAATAAATCAATGTTAAGGTAAAATAAGATATGAATGAACAACATAAATAAAATAAGTTACATTCATTTGTTATTGGTTATGTTCACATACTTATTTGATTACATCCACTTTTCTAAGATGACAACAGAGACTTTCGACCCAAACCCAGCTGTTGACTTGTGGATGCAAGCAGCTAATCGCAGACTCAACCAGAGAGGAAGGGTTCACATCTGCATGTGTGTTCTGTGTTCACCTCACGTGTGTTCAGTGCTGTGTGTCTGGCAAATAAAGTCAAGACCCCCTCAAAAGTTACGGTTTATTTAATTTTAAGGATGAGCATCAAGCAACATCTCCAGGTGCTCCTTTGAGAACCAGGGCAAAAAAGTTATGTGCACCCCTGGTTATAACACACTTAGATACAGTGGCAGGGTGCATCACAGCTCAGCTAATAAGGCAGATTCAAGAGAAGCTTTGCTGCGAGGAACAGTGAGGGGAGCAGTGAGGCTGAATTAATGAACTGCATGGAAAAGCACCAGCTCTAGTGGTGTGGAGTCATGCACACAGAGTTCACAACAATACTGATACTACATTATAGATTGAGTCATTCATGTGAAGTTTACATCCACACGTCACTATTCAGCTGCGATGAAGCACGGATGGCAGTGAGAAAAATGCAGAGTGAAAGATCACAGCACTGGTTGTTTACATTCTAACACAGCAAGGGGAATATAAGGTTAAGTTAATAGTATAATATAAAAATTAGTGCTGTCAAAATTATCGCGTTAATGGCGGTAATTATTTTTTTGAATTAATTGCGTTAAAATATTTAACGCATTTAACGCATGTGCAGAATGGCCCGCCCCATACGTGCCACCAGTGGCAGCGCCAGGGTATGGCTGGGGTAGGCTACACCATGGGCTACACCCAGGGTCGGCTCCAGAACAAATCGAATGGGGGGGGCAAGCATTTACCAAGGGGGGGCACACACTGCCGTCAACAACCAACACACAAACACCAACGCAACTTCAATTTAAAAAAACATGCTGTAAAGTGTCTTTCACACACATTGCAGGGGTGTAGTGCTATTGTATAGCGCACCTATGACTTGTGCATACATGCACGGTTGTGGCACGACCACCAAAACAGAAACATATAAGGACATAGGCCACCATATAAAAAGTGTGCAAATGTATTTAGTATCCTATCTATGTGAACATGTTTTAGGTGGGGGTGGACCTAACCTCCTCTAGGAGGGTCTGGGGGCATGCTCCCCCGGGAAGATTATTTTTAAAATATTGAAGTTAAATGCATCAATCTGGTGCACTTTGAGAGCAAAGTGAAGAGATCTATGGATAGTCTACATCTCTCAGCATCCATATGAAACAGAACTGTACACAGATTTACTTTTTCTTTATGGATATTTCACTAATCATTCCCCTTTTAAACTGTATTCTTGTGTTACTGTCCTATAGTATGTCATACCCGTTTTTCATTTATTCTCTTATTCTTTAATAACTATAATGATCATATAAAGGTATTCCTCGCAAATACTTGTTTACATAAATGGTGACCAAACCGTTTGAGACCCACTGAGATAACCTACACTAAAGTTAACTATCTAAACACTGAGAGAGTCCTTACCTCACTGAGCTGAGGTTATACGATCCTCTCAGTCTGACAGGAGAGGACTCTCCTCCACCTTGGTGTAGAAACAGCTCTTTATATCCGTTAGCATAGCTAGCTAACCAGATGCTAACAACAACATTCCACGTTACCACTCGCGCACTCACAAAATGCGCTCGTGCCACACACACACAGAGCCGAGCTTGAATTAAACACAGAGACCCAGAAGTAGGCTACTTGTACTGTACTGTATATCATATTATTTTCGATGGCTTACTGTATAATCAGTATAACATATGAACAGATCGCCACTGGGCTTTCATCTAAACACACAGCCACATAATGATTACAAAACAAAGGTCGGGGGTCATTGGTCAAGCAACACACCAATCAGAGAGCAGCAGTGAGCACAGCTCAGGCTGTGTTTTATATTTGTATTCTTTATTTCTGATGTATTTCACACAAAAAACCTTTAGTGGAAACGTTTTCACTTATATGATTAAAAAAAACAAAAAACGGCAAAGTGGCAAGGCTTGCCCACCCTGCTTTGGGGGGGCACAGTGACTCATTTGGGGGGGCATGGCCCGCGAATGACCCCCCATGACGCCGACCCTGGCTACACCAATACCAAGAAATGGCTTAGCCCCACCATGACAAATGATGTTAAAGTAAGCAAAATAAAGTCTGCCAACTCGCGCGGAGTAAATTGCACAGACAGCAGTTAGTAAGATTGATTTCAGTAGCCACGGTTTTGAAAACTTTTGTCACGTAGTGATCGTCTTCTCAATAGAACATCTTTGATAACGGCGTGGTGTTGTTGCAGGAAGTCCCGACGGAGAATACTTTTTGCTGTAGTACAGGGGTGCATATAACTGGTACGCAGGTTATGTGCGTAATCTCTCTGAAATGCGTACCGTCACTTGTGTCACAAAGCGCATTTGCGTACCGACGTAGCCTACTTGTGAAGCTTTTCCAGAAGGCGGTTAGATCACCGGACGACAGAGTCGGTCTCCGTGTGCACAGACAGGGCTGCTGTTAATGTCGGTCTGTACAACGGAATTGTGCCAAAACTACGCCAACCGGCTGCGGAGGGAGACTCCCCCCCTTCACCGGAAAACTGCGCTAAAACAGCTGATAGTTCACACTTTGTGGTCACTCCACTAGCCGCCGCCCCCCCCCCCCCTCTGTCGACTTTACTGAAGTACTCCCCCGTTGATAGAAATCAACACGTAATGAATTAAGACCCCACGGTTTGATGATTGATAGGTGTGTGGGTTGTCTTTCATTTTGACACGCAGAAAAATGTTATAATAAACATAGATACTGTATGTTAAATGGATATATCCGCCTTCTTTCATTTATCTTTCCATTCCCACAACAATATACATAAATAAATGGCATATTTTGGACATAGTTCGAATGGTGATTAATCATGATTAATTAATTTTTAAGCTGTGATTAATCTGATTAAAAATTTCCAAAGGCGGATTTCATTCTGGAAAAAAAAACATTGGGAAGTGCAACATAAATCCTCCCAGTAGCAAACCCAATGATACAACTCCATCATGAGTGAACACAGCTCTACAGTAATCCTTTCACATGAGGATGTATCAGTCTGAGTTACACAAGTCATCCTAGGTTTATCGGTTTTCATACAGAATGCCCATTTGTGTCACTTTTCCTCCACTTCCGCTCAGCATGGAAACACTGTCTGGGGGAAACTAAAAGAGGGAATTTCATACAAAAAAAAGATTTTACATTTGGAAGTTACCCTCTGACACAAGAAGATAATGCTTGGGAGGTTTTCTTCACACAGAGAGCAGATTCTTTCCCCAATATCCTTGAATAAGCGACCCTTAAAGTTCACATGGACACATATTCTTAATTAAGACATCCTTTTTCATTTGAGTCACATTAAGTGAAACACCGCAACAACACGCCTGAGTGGAAACCAAAGTGCAGCCTACAAGCCGACGTGTCAAACTTTTAACCCTTCCTGCCCCCACCAGACCACAGTTTACTCCTATTGATTTTGTTAAGTGAAGCACTTTGTTTTGATGATGAAAATCCATATCCATGTGCTTGGAAGGTTAAGCTTGTAATGAGAAACTGTAATTAATCTTCATGGGCCCATAACCACTTCTATATCAGTAACTGATTCCCCACATTGATCTCCCTAAATAGACATTTGTTACCCTGCCACAGAAGAAAATGAATTGTCGGTTATTATACAATGTTGAAGCACGAGGATATCAAAAAAATAAAAGGAACACATTTGCGTTACCTTACAGTATTTACATTGCATAATGGTCCACCGAGGCTACTCTCTCTGTGGAGAAATGGATATCTGCCGCTTGCATGAAGAATTTCTCCCTGATTCCCTTTGCTCATGTCAGAAATGGTTGCAAAATGGTGAACGAATGACATGTTAACCACTGGGTCCACTCCAATGTGTTTTTTGTTATCATGTTATGTCGGGAGCCCAAGTGAAATAAAGTGTATGAGCTGAATTGGTCTGTGTGCTTTTTATATTTTTGTTCAAAGTTCATCTGAGTTTAGAGGGCATGCCATCCAGTGGAAAAGGCCATCCCATAAAGGAGAGCTTATGAGGGAAGATTTACTCAAAATAAGGGGAAGACATTGGGATTGGGAAGATGAATTCATGTCCAGATTCTGAATCTTTAAATTGGTTTAAGAAGATTTTTAAAGGGGACGAGTTATGTTTATTCTTAACATTCATATTTCATACATATTTTTTATTCTGTTTTTTACTAGAACATGTTTACATGATTTAATTAAAAAACCGTCTGTCTTAATATACCTGTATTCACCCTCTATCTGAAACACTCACACACTTTTAATGACAACTTTTTCTAAGCCCTCTTAGAAAAAGCCCAGTCTGCTCTGATTTAAGAAACTCTTCTCAAGCTATACGTGGAGAAGTTCAGATCCGGGGTGATGTATTGTATAATATGATGTAACATTGAAAGGTCAATCAATCAATTAATCAACCAATCAAAATACTTTATTTAACGTAAGGTAAAATTAGGTTTGGTGAAAGTTGCATCATGTTCGAATATAAAATAAATACATGTTCATAAAAACACAAGTTGAAGTAAAATATGCAACAAAAGTCATGGCCACAGGTACGCAGCGTCTGAGGCACAGGAACGAGGCTGGACGTCTCACACAGCCCAGGGACCATCATGATGAAGACTCAGGCTCATGATGAAGACATTGTGCAGCTCTCGATGCAATCCTTGTGGGCCCAAACTGTCCAGAAGCCATCGAAGGAAACGCTGGATAACCTGGTGCAGCTATGTTTCTGTAAAACATATTAACTACACTCAGATATTTGGTCTGACAGCTAGCTAACGGCGTTAGCCAGGAGTTACAGTAACATCAAATAAGAAAAGTTCAAAATTGAGCTTAAAGTTGAAAATAGTACATATGTAGCAACTCCAGAAATAACCAAATGTATCTGCACAAGCACTGAAAAGGTGAGTTTTTCATGAAATGTCCTCTTTAAATGAAATGAAAAGAGTTTTATTACGCTGTCATTGGTCATACATGAAGAGACATTATTGTTTTAGGAGATTGGGTCTCTCTCCCTACTGATTGAGTACCACTTGCAGAGCAAACAGGAGCTGCCAGTTTGTTCAGCTAACAAAAGGACAAACAGTAATCAGTCAAATCACTGTTTCTAACCAAACCCTCATGTTCAGCCAGGAGTTCATCAAAAGATTGATTGATTGATTGAAAATTGATTGAACATTTTATTAACAGATAGCAGAATGGGTACAATACAGTACAGCTCACAACACACAATTGTTAAGGGGATGCAGACCAGAAAAATACTTTCGTCTTGTTTACATCAGGGTCCCCCTTGCATGAGTTATCTCTTGGAAACCTTTGGGCGAGCTCCCCCCACATTTGCAGGCACTGACAAAATCATACACAGACTGTCATGCAAATGTTCACAGAGGCTGAGCCCACTTGGCCTCCTGCCAATGGGGTGGATTGCTGCTTTGGCTGTTCACGCTGCAAAATCAGTCAATACGAAAACATTCATCCGTTCCCCGACTGGATGAATGCAGTTACCACAGCAACAATGAAGTCACTGCACATGTTTTTCTGTGAGGTGACGCAGCTCTTGCTGGTTTTTCAGGTGTGTGATGTGAATCCCCAAACTCCTTTGACGAAATCCTTTCATTTTCTGAGCAGACTTGAAAATGCTGTTCATGCTTTTTAAATTGTTCAACACATTAGCAGACGAACATGTTCCCAACTTAATTTGTATTTGTTAGATGTGAGGCTGAAATGAAAACAATTATATAAATGTTATGCATTACTTCTTGGTAAAGTTCTTAATGTACCTTGCAGTACAGAATTATACAGAAAATGTGTACTTCAGGGTACTTTGAATTAAAAATAACGGCATTTGAAGACCCAGACAACTTTTTTTTCTCAAGCAGCCTTATAACACTTCTATATATTCTGTAGCCTAGTGAGACTGTATATTTATATATGTCTTTTCTATTGTATACATGTACAAGTGCTTATTTTGTATTCTTACTCCACTTACTTGCCACTAATGTTGATTTAGATTTGTGTTATATTTGTACCTTATTGTATCTATTAAACCTATTTTCTCGTGTAATGCTTTGACACTGCTGCTGGAACAAAACGATTTCCCAATTTCTTGTTGGTTCTGGCTTTTTGGTTTGGATCAGTAAGAAGAGGGCGGGTCATTTTGTGGCTGTCAATCAAATCAGATCTAGTTTCTGATGTTTTACAGGGGCCCTACGATGCTCATTTTCAGGTTTCATATCTGTATTTTGTGCCTCTACTGTGACATGCTTAAATGTTCAAAAGGTCTTTATTTTTTCTTTTCACCCTCTGTGTGAAAACAGAGCACAGTCTGCTCTGATTGGCTGGCCGGCTCTGTTGTGATTGGTCAACGGCTTAGAGATATCCCCTATCAGTTACAATTTTCCAATAGAAGCGCGAGTGTTACATAGTTATACTTCTCTGTTAGGCATTTCCAGCAGGGGGGTTTGGGGGGTGGGGGTGAGGATGAGGATGAGGAAGTAGCTCCCTTTGGTGGGAACTTTGGGATTTTAGCCTTTGCAGGCCGTTTATATATTACACCATTTGATGTAAAGGTTTTTTTTATTCTTTATTTTTTTTATTCATGAAGACATGTACTTTTGTCACTTTTACACTTTTAATAAGAACGTCAAAGTAAAATGTTAAATATGGAAAGATGGATTACATGTCTAAAGATGATGTGGATGAAATATTAATGTTGGTTTAATATGTGAAAAACACCCCTCTCATGATCTGTGGTAGTTTAAACCGATGGTGAATGCAGCTGACATGCGAATGTGAAAGCCAATGAGAAGAGGCGATCTAAAAGCTCCTATGATGTCAAACATTGGGCACAGGCTTCTGACTTTTTTTTGCAGTAGGCTTATGTAACGTTTTTGCCACATTGCCAAAAGCAGCCACCCGAGTGCAAAGTAGTTTATAGTGTGTCAGCTCGGAGGATAAACCCTCATCAGTCATGCAGGATCCTGGCTCCGTGTCAGACGCCTGGGCTCTGAACGCCACGGGAAAAAAAACACAATGACGCAATTCGTATTGGTTTGCTCACCTCATACTGCAAAAAGGCCTCTCAGACGCTCTTCCGTTTACATGTTTAATAAAGAAAAACAATTGGACGGTAGATACACGGATTGTTTTGCACTTTGGGTGTGTGGTTTTGTGAATTGTGTTTAGTGTTCTGAGATACATTGAAGTACTTTTACTGTGTATTTTTTTAGAAATACTCTGTCAAAGTCCCCTGCTGAGAACACAATCAAGCCACTTCTGCTCAGTTTGATGAGGGAATTATTTTTTATTGCCATTAGTTCTTCGTGAGATTGATCCTGTTGGACTCAGTAGGCTACTAGTGAAACTACCCCCACAAGTACTTTGAAGTACTTACTGTGTACTTTTCCAACAATCCTCTGTCAATATCCCCCCCTGAGAACAAGAATGCATGTTTCTCTGCTATTTTGAATAAGCGTTAAAAAACCTTTCTTCATGAGACTTATATTGTTGGACAGAGTATTTTAAGAGGATATGGTAGACTTGATATCAGCAATACTTCCAGTCAGTACTCCGGCAGCAGCATTTTACACCTTGGAAAGTCTTTAGATTCTGGCCTGGATAGCATGGTCTATCCTTCAGCACACTGACACACTCTGTCACCCTCTTATGATGCTGCTGTCTTTTAGATTATTTTTCAGCCGCCAATTCGTTCCTCACAGATTCTTCAGTCTCATCAGCCTCATGCTTCCATCAGTCCCCTGTAGTCAACGCATCAGCCTCCATTACACTTCCAGTGTCTGACTCCAGATGATATTGTCCTGATGCTGTAAGGGTGATGCCCCATGATCACAAAATGACCCAAGGAGACACCCATGAGTGCCAAGGACCTCATATAATGTATGTCATTAATATTACATCAACCATTATTAAAACAATTTGATTTCCTTTTTTCTCTTCTCTTAACTGAATAGCCCTGTCTTTAAGTATAATACAATGTAAAGTCCTTTTCCTGCGCCATTTTAAGGCTTCAAAAACAGGCATTTTTACTGTATGTGTTTGGAGAAATGACACAATCAATGGCCAAGAATTGTACTTTATAAACTCTGAATCTTGTGGTGCTTGAAGAAATACACACTGGCTAAGCCGGCCAGGTTATATGCCTTTTTTGGAGCCATTTTTTGCAATATTTATTAAAATATCACTAGTTATTTAAACAAACCACTATCTGAGGATAATGAAGCAACCATAAAACACCCTTTACTAGAGCCATGGAACCCCATGAATAATTTATCTTTTCACAAATCTTTTCAACTGCTGTAAGTTAGGGCACTATCTGTGCAGAAAATTAAAAATATTCTTCATTTGCAGTATATTTTTTAAAAAGTGTTCAGAAAGACTGCATCAATTATATGCTATATATATATAATATCAATATTTGTATTAACTAACCAAAGTCAATTTAAATAGCGGGCACAAATGGGTTAATTGCCATGCATGTGGTGTTTGATATAGTTTACGTTCAATTTCAACTATTTTAGGCAGAAAAACGTATATTGACTAAAACTTTTTTAATAATTTACTATAATTTAGAAAGGTTTTTGTGAGAAATCATTTCAAAAGTAAACTTTGTTTTCATTTTATATTTAAATTTGATTGTTTGTACACAACATTATTAATTTATACATTTTTATCAATTTAAAAAAATTATGAATCCATTTATTTTTAATGTATTTCCTTGAGGCTGGGGAACATATCATGTAACTAATACAAGTAAGTATAAATATAACATGGAAAAGGAAATAAAATAGGTTTCATAGGAGGATGTGGATTTATTTTCTCTCACCTTGTAATTACACAATCAAACAATGTAATGTGGCTCTGGCCTTCATTACATTACATTACATTACATTTAGCTGACGCTTTTATCCAAAGCGACTTACAATAAGTACATTCGACCAGGAAGACACAACCTTGAAGAAAACAGAATCATATAAGTACATCAGGTTTCATAGAGCCAAACATTTCAAGTGCTACTCAACTGGCTTTAGGTAAGCCAGTCCTTTATTAGTATAAAAGTGCTTCGTTAATAGTTCTAACGCTCGAAGTGGAGTCGAAAGAGATGAGTTTTCAGTTTGCGCCGGAAGATGTGCAAGCTATCTGCCGTCCTGATGTCAATGGGGAGCTCATTCCACCATCTTGGAGCCAGGACAGCAAACCCACGTGTTTTTGCCGATGGGAACTTGGGTCCCCCTCGCAGCGAGGGCGCAACGAGTCGTTTGGCTGATGCAGAGCGTAGTGCACGCGCTGGGGTGTACGGTTTAACCATGTCCTGGATGTAGGAAGGGCCAGATCCATTCGCAGCATGGTACGCAAGTACCAGTGTCTTGAAGTGGATTCTAGCAGTTACCGGAAGCCAGTGAAGGGAGCGGAGGAGCGGAGTGGTGTGGGAGAATTTAGGAAGGTTGAAAACCAGACGAGCCGCTGCATTCTGGATGAGCTGCAGAGGTCGGATGGCACATGCAGGTAGACCAGCCAGGACGGAGTTGCAGTAGTCTAGGCGTGAGATGACGAGAGCCTGGACCAGAACCTGAGTCGCTTTCTGAGTCAGCTGGGGACGTATCTTCCTGATGTTGTAAAGCGTGTATCTGCAGCAACGGGTTGTAGCAGCGATGTTTGCAGTGAAGGACAGGTTGTTATCTAGGGTCACACCCAGATTCCTTGCAGTCTGAGTCGGGGAAACAACTGAGGTGCCGATGTTGATTGTCAGGTCAAGAGTTGGACAATCTTTTCCCGGGAGGAAGAGCAGCTCAGTCTTGTCAAGGTTGAGCTTGAGGTGGTGAGCAGACATCCACTGAGAGATGTCAGCTAGACAAGCAGAGATGCGTGCGACGACCTGGGTCTCTGAGCGGGGAAAGGACAGAATTAATTGGGTGTCGTCAGCGTAGCAGTGGTAAGAAAAACCATGCGGGCTAATGACTGATCCGAGCGAGTTTGTGTACAGGGAGAAGAGGAGGGGACCAAGAACAGAGCCCTGAGGGACCCCCGTAGTTAATTGACTAGGGTCGGACTCAGACCCTCTCCAAGTCACCCTGTAGGTACGGTCTTTCAGGTATGAGGTGAGGAGGGAAAGTGCAGAGCCTGAAACTCCAAGTTTTTGGAGCATGCAAAGGAGGATCTGATGATTCACCGTGTCGAATGCAGCAGACAGGTCCAACAGGATGATGACAGAGGAGAGGGATGCAGTTTTGGCAGTGTGCAGTTCCTCCGTGACAGCAATGAGAGCAGTTTCTGTGGAGTGACCTGCCTTGAAACCAGACTGGTGCGGATCCAGAAGGTTGTTCTGATTGAGATAACAGGAGAGTTGTTTAAAGACAGCGCGTTCAAGTGATTTAGACAGGAACGGGAGGAGAGAGACAGGCCTGTAGTTTATAACATCAGACGGGTTGAGAGTGGGTTTCTTTAGGAGACGGTTTACTCTTGCCTCCTTGAGACTGTTTGGAAAGTGACCAGAAGTTAGAGAAGTGTTGATGAAATGGGTGAGAAACGGTAGAATATCAGGAGCGATAGTCTGAAGGAGGTTTGAAGGGATAGGGTCCAGAGGACAGGTGGTAGGGCGGGCAGAGGTAATGAGGGTAAGAACCTCACTTGGAGAGAGAGGGGAAAAGGAGGTTAGTGTGTTGGTGGAAGGAAGGTCTGGTGACCCAGCGGTGAGTAAAGGTGAGTCAGAAAAAGAAGTGCGAATATCATTAACCTTTTTTTCAAAGTGGGTAACAAAGTCGCTTGACAGAAGTGAGGAGGGGGGAGGAGCTTTTGGAGGGTCCAAGAGGGTGGAGAAGATGGAAAATAGTTTTTTAGGATTGGAATAGGAAGATTGGATCTTATCTTGAAAGAAAGTGCTTTTTGCTTGAGAGATTGAAGCAGAGAAAGAGGAGAGGAGAGCTTGATAGGTTAGGAGGTCGTCACGGTGTTTGGATTTCCACCATTTCCGCTCTGCTGCCCTAAGGACGGTTCTATTAGCACGCAGTGCATCATTTAGCCAGGGAGCCGGAGGGGACTGACGAGCCTGCCGAGATGTCAGAGGACAGAGCGAGTCCAGAGTGGATGAGAGAGTAGAGAGGAGAGTTTCTGCAGCAGAGTTTGGAGGCAGTAGTTGGAACGAATCAGAGGAAGGGAGGGCTGAGAGCACCGACGAGGCAAAGGTAGAGGGAGAGAGGGAGCGAAGGTTACGGCGGACAAGTGTAGGATGGGAAGAGATTAGTTTGTTATGTTTGGAAAGGGATAGAGAGAATGAAATGAAGAAGTGATCGGATGTGTGGAGCGGGTTTACAGAGAGGTTAGAAGTAGCGCAGTTCCTTGAGAATATGAGATCAAGGACATTGCCAGCTTTATGAGTCGGTGGGGACGGAGACAGTGAGAAAGCAAAGGCGGTTAACAGAGATGTTAGTTCGTCTATCTTCCCCATCTGGAGGTTGAAGTCTCCGAGAAGTACAGCGGGAGGGCCAGTTTCAGGGATGTGTGAGAGGAGATGATCTAATTCCTCCAAGAAGTCCCCCAAGGCGCCTGGTGGACGGTAGAGAACAACAATGGTTAACTGTATAGGATGGGTTACTGTGACGGCATGGAACTCAAAGGTGGAAGGAGTGAAGTTAGGTAGCTTGAAGAGGGAAAAGCTCCATTTGGGAGAGAGCAGGAGACCAGTGCCACCTCCTCTGCCAGTGGGTCTGGGTGTATGGGAGAAGGAATATGCAGTGGAGAGAGCTGCTGGGGTGGATGTGTTGGATGGAGTAATCCAGGTCTCAGTGAGAGCAAGGAAATCCAGAGACTGCAGGGAGGCGTAGCCAGAGATGAAGTCAGCCTTAGGAACAGCTGACTGGCAATTCCACAGGCCACCTGAAACTAGATGTTGGATCTCAGTGGAGCACGTGGGATAGACGAGAGCAGGCCGGTTATATCGATTACGAGATACACGGGGTCAGTGATAATTGCGAGAGGACACATGAACAGGAATGGAGAAAATACACATGATTATAGCACGAGGGGCTAAACAACAAAATTAAAAAATTAAAAACACCAACGATACTTAGCTCAATCAAAGTAGGATTTGCCTCCTCTTTGCCTCCCTCGTGACTCCTGTAGGACTCTAATGTCTTTGTCAGTCTTAGCCTGTCTGCCGCTGAAGCTGACGCTGCAGGAAAGTGATACCTAAAATGGACGCCTTCACTCACAAAAAAACATTTTGTTGAATTGGACACATTTTTCGAAGCTCTATTGACTGACATGCAATGACTGGGACCAGTGGCGTGCACAGACATTTATAGGGGCAGGTGCTCAAGAGAAAAAAAAGGGCACCTTCTGAGTCGTCGTGGCGGTCGCGCCGAAATTGTGCGCTCCGAAATTGTGCGCAAAAATTTGCCGGATAATGGCGGATTATGTTAGTTCATTTTCGGTTTTTGGTTACTTTATTTCGGTGTTAGGGTTAGGTTAGGGTTATGTTATTTAATTCTTATTTTTGCCTGATTTTACTGATTTATTATCAAAAAATTTATTATTTTAACATTTATTTGTATTATTCTAAATGACTTAGGGGGGTCCAATCTGAAGCTAAGGGGGGGACGAAATCCCCCCCCCCCCCCGGGATTGACGCCCCTGGTGGAACCGCCGTCTGCCTTAGTAGTGTGAGATTTATTAAAGGCACATCTTGTATGTCGTAATTGCATATATATTTATTTCAATAACCATATGCTGTCTGATGCAGATGCCTATCTAAAACAAATCAGATAGTAGGCTTACTAGCTTCTACTCGCTAAAGCAACTGTAGTCAGGGATGCAAACTCATCAGGTATGAAAAAGGTGACAAGGATCCGAGCCCCCCGACCCCACGGAATATCGGCTTTAAAATTAGGAATAACAGAGGATTTTAGCAGTCAGAACAACTAAAGCAGCAGGTAATAATAACAGAAACGCCAAAGAGTTACATCTAATAGAAATATATAAAAGCATTTATTTTAATTGTGTAGCAGTCAGTTTATAATTTTGGCAGCACTGTTGAGCATTTTGAAAATGTATTTTCATGCCTTAGTATTTTTATAATACTTTTCTACTTTCACTTGAGGAACATTTTGAATGCAGGACTTTTACTGTAACAGAGTATTCCTACACTCTGGTACTTCTACTTTTACTCAAGTACAAGATCTGAGTACTTCTACGTTTATTAAGTACAAGATCTGAGTACTTCTACTAAAGTAGGCTACAAGATCTGAGCAGTGGCGAGTCGTGACTTTTATACCTAGGCCCTCTGACCCCCCCTCCCTCGAGAAAAAAAGAAGAGATATTACGTCACAGCGTATACTTCAGCGGAATATCAAAACAGCGGCCCGGGGTGCAAAACGCATCAATGACAGCGACCCTCTACCACACAAAACAACACCATTTATATAAACACCTATCATGACAGGGCACCCACAGACAAGTAACAATTACAAATGAATTAAGTCGGCACGGCGGCCCACATTGAAAATGACTGAGGCCTACCTTTGATGATCAAATCACTTAAACACAAAGTCCATCCTCCTGTCCTTTTGGATGAAGCACTTGATGGCGGGTCATTCAGCTGATCCTTTGCCACTCCAGTTTATCATTGTAATTCAATCTTGAAAATGACTCGGTTAATAATTTCGCAACGATGTCCTCACTATCACTGAAGTGAGCCATCATGAACGAACTTATGCTAATTATAAATATATCGATCATAAATCTATCGATCTATCGAAAATAATAAAAGTAGGGTAGACATGTGGATATTATCCGGCTGAACAAAACGTGCATTTATCTAACAGGTTCGTTTTCCACAGACCTTATTTCGAGCTATTTTCCAAAATCCTATGGAGAAATCCCACTGCTTTCTGTCGAGGGAATCCGAGCGAAGCTTACTTCCGGGTTTTAGGACGCGTCACTGCACCACTTGCATAGACCTCAGAGCGGGCGGAACTTGTCATAAAGTCCGCGAAAATAAAGCCCGCCCATTTAGAGGGAAGATATGATTGGTCAATTGTACTGTCATTTGACATTACTCTCTCGTTGAGTTACTATAGCTGGCCCTCTGTGAATGTAGAGAGGGACCAACAAGCTCTCCCGTCTTCACATAACTCGCAGAGACGGCAGTTAACCCTTCACATTCCAACAGAAACTGAACAGGCAGATTCAAAGGATTTATTTCTTTGGAAATATTATTTTAAATACAATTAAATGAAGTTATTTTGGTAAAACTAATGAAAAATGTAACAACAAAAAAATATTACAAAAAATATTTAAAAAAAACGTTTTTAAGAAAAAATGTTTTCAAATATTATTTGCCCTAGAGGGCCCTGATGGCTCGCCACTGGATCTGAGTATACTTCTACTTTTACTCTAGTAGCCTACAATCTCTATACTTATACCACCTCTGTTTATAGCCTATGAAAAAAACTATTAGAAAACGAAGGCTAAAGCTAACGTTAGCAGATAGTGACAATGATATTGCGACAGAAAAACGTTCCAGTTCACATCACGCTCTGCCGCTCTGCTCTGAACACCTGAACGGCCCGTTCTAACAGCTGTTCACCAGCGGCTCAGTCTGTGCCACAATGACTCCGCACAGTTAACGAACACACCGTAGATAATGTAGCTGACCCTCATCCCGGAGCAGCAGAGTTCAGCCGGCCCGACAGGCAAGAAGACTCGAGCACACAGCTCGCACTTCATATATTAAAAAATAACACCATGCGCGTCATGATGGCACATAACAGCTCGCGACCGCAGATTATTTCGGCCATTAGATCAAATGTAAATTATATTTGACGCAACTTTAGTTACATTTCCATGACTTTTCCAAAACTTTGGGAAAAATATTGTTTTCCATAACTTTTCCAGGGCCTGGAATTTGCATTTTGAATTTCCATGACTTTTCCAGATTTCCAATGACCGTACGAACCCTGTATAGTTTAGTTTGGCATCTGATTTAGGGGATTAAACAATACACTCGTTGTATTTGTTACCTGGTGGTTACTTACTTGGTCGTCACTAGGGCACTTTTAATCGTGTTGCTGCGTGCTGCTGCACCACACACCCGCCGTGGCCTGTCTGACTGACTGACTGTCAGCTCTGCGCGCTGCGCGTTCACGTTGAGAGCAGGGAAGGGAGGGGTTGCAGCCAGAGCACGTACGGGAGTGCCGCGGGGCACGTGTGGGGATGTCTGACAAAATTACAACGCGCATTTGGGGCATTGTTGTATATATTAGAAGCTTTTAATCCAGAATTGATCGATGTTACCATGAGCCACATACAGTACACTGTAAAAAAAAACTAAAAAAAAAAAACTGTAAAAAACGAACTTTCAAAAGGGCACATTGCTGTCAAGAGGGCAAAACGGGCAGGTGCTCAAGCACTACCTAGAGTCTATGTGTGCACGTCTCTGACTGGGACTGATGGAAGAATCTGCGAGGAATGAACTAGGAGCAGAGAAATAATCATATTTTAAAAGACAGCAGCTTCATAAGAGGCCAACAAGAGTGACAGAGTGTGTCAGTGTGCTGAAGGATAGACCAGCTATCCAGGCCAGACTCTAAAGACTTTCCAAGGTGTAAAATGCTGCTGCCGGAGTACTGACTGGAAGTATTGCTGATATCAAGTCTACCATCCTCTTAAAATACTCTGTCCAACAATATAAGTCTCATGAAGAAAGGTTTTTTAACGCTTATTCAAAATAGCAGAGAAACATGCATTCTTGTAATCAGGAGGGACAGAGGATTATTGGAAAAGTACACAGTAAGTACTTCATAGTACTTGTGAGGGTAGTTTCAGTAGTACTGAGTCTAACAGGATCAATCTCACGAAGAACTAATGGCAACAAAAAATAATTCCCTCATCAAATTGAGCAGAAGTGGCTTGATTGTGTTCTCAGCAGGGGACTTTGACAGAGTATTCCTCAAAAAATACACAGTACAAGTACTTCAATGTATTGTAAGTAGTAGGCTAATACAAAGTCAAACAGTATCAATTATACAGGGCCGGCCCTGACCAATTTGTTGCCCTAGGCAATATTTTAGCTGGCACCCCCCCTGGCACTTTGAGAGCAACATTAGGAGATCTATGGATACATCTCTCAACACCCATATGAAACAGAACTGTAAGCAGATTTTCTTTTTCTTTATGGATATTTTACAAATCACTCCCCTTTCAAACTGTATTGTTGTTTATTAATAACAACTTTTTTGTACTGTCATATAGTATTTTATATCTGTTTTTCACCTATTCTCTTATTTTTTTATAACTATAATGATCATATAAAGGTGTGCCTTTACCTCACTGAGCTGAGGTTATCAGAGCCTCTCAGTCTTTCAGGAGAGAGCTCTCCCCCCCGCGGCCGCTTACAATGTACATTCCAATGTTAATAAAAGCACACAGAAGCTGTGTACGTTTTTTGGGAGTTTGATTTATTTGAAATGAATACAAATATAAAATTAAAAGCTATAATTGCACACTAAAACCATTATTTAAAAAAAAGAACAATTTCACATAAACCTCTGTTTTTTACTGGGGCTGGGGCAGTTCAACTTGATTTTGGGGGGGGGGGGTGTGCCATAGTTTATGGGCGCTGTACGCAATATAGGCGTAGTTCTGTTAGTATAAGATAATAAGATGTACTTTGTTGATCCAAAATCGGGAAATTGTGTTGTTATGAAATATTAAAAAAAAAAAAGATTTTCTTTCTAACTTTTTTCTTTTTCTTTTTGTCTCCCACATTTTCGGCGCCCCCTATGGGTTGATGCACCCTTAGCATTCGCCTATACCAGGGGTCTTCAACTAAAATTCAACGAGGTCCAGTTAGAGAAAATCTCCTCATGCAAAGGTCCGGAACATCAAAATGTCTAACTTGCTTCATGAATTAGTGTGATATTGAAGTGACCTGTAGCTTTATCAACGTCTGCATGTAATCAACAACTGACTGCCAATCAAATAAAGAAAGTACAATTAAAAAACAACAATATTTATTGTCAATTAACATTACTTAAATACTGTGGATATGTGTAATGTTCCTCTCGGGCTGCATTTACAAATAAAATAGAGAACATAAATAAAATAGCTTTTGAAAATATGTGCATCTTAAAAGTGCTTAATTTTAGATAAATAAAATAAAGTGTAGCAGCAGCTTGAGTGTCCCTTTTTCTTTGTTAACCGTTTCACATCATGACTTAACAGTTTCAGCCGATTATAGAACAATATCAGTCTTCACACATCATAACAATTGAACAGTTTTAAAGTTTCTCTTTCTTTCCCTCTTATCTTATTTCCCTTCAGTCCCTCACTCACTTTTTTTAAATTCAGTGTGAGAATTGAGCTCGAGCTTGTCCTGCCAGGAGTTTGTAAATCTGGGCTGACATGGAGTCAGGGCTATTCTCATACACATGCAGGTGCTCATTGGTTACAGTGATGCAAACACAGGTATGGTGAAAAAAGAGAGAACTATTAGAAGCAGAAAAAAACAGCGTAATATACCATCTGACAAAGGCCTGTGCTATAATGCTTCAATTAACTGCTATTCTTTATAATATACTCAGATCAATAGGAGACAGAGATGTTAAGTTAAAAATCAAGGGTTTTTATTATTATTTACAGCAGGGGTGGGGAACCTTTTTCCTTTCAATTTTTACAACATCCTCCGAGGGTCGTACAAATTATTGAAGTCAACCACTGCTTAAAAAAACTAAAATCACAGCCCATCAGTAGCGTGGCGTGGGAAAAAAATTAGGGGAAGCCAATAATACCTACTTTCTTTTGGGTCGGGGGTGTGGTGGTCAATGTAATAACGTAACCAGATGAGTTACCCGGTATCATTTTACACACATTTGTATCATACAGATGCAGGACTTACACACGCCTGTTATCTAACCGACAGGTCCGCACGCACTCTCTAGCCGAAACTCTAATAAGCATTCATTCACAAACTAAATCAGGAGACCTTTCACATTTTACATCCGATTGGCTCCTTTTTTCCTCGCTGTACACAGCTCCAGTTTGGGCATTGGCCTGTCATCAGATTGTATTTTAGCTGCTGCTGTAGCGGAAGTTTAGTACAATTATTTTTGATTAAACACTCCAAATCTCCACCCTCCATAATTGCACTTGCAATTATGCTTGCTACTTTCTAATGGTGGCGAGAGTGGTGCAGTGACGCTATCTATCTTCTATCGATTAGATTTATGATTTGAAAATTATAAAAGTAGGGTAGACATGTGGATATTATCCGGCTGAACAAAACGACCACTGACCTTATTTCGAGCTATTTTCCAAAAGCCTATGGAGAAATCCCATTGCTTTTTTGTCGAGGGAAACCCATGGGAAACCGAGCGCAACTTACTTCCGGGTTTTAGGATGCGTCACTGCAACACTAAATTGATGTGATTTGATTGGATTGTGAGGCAAGGGAAGCCAGCCGCCTCTGGCTTCCCTTGGCATGGCCCTGACCAATCACAGGGGCATGACGTGATGTCATGTCTGATTGGTCAATCCCTCCATTTTTTTCCACCAAGGGAAGCCAATTTCGGCTAGCCTCCTGTCGCAACAGAGAGTGCAATCTACTGTTTCACCATAACATCTAGAGGGCCGCTGTTTCACTCTTTATAAAATATTCAATGAGAATGGGGGAGAGACGGGCCGGCAGCAACACACAACAAAGAATTTCCGAAACTAAACGAAGTGTTTTTATTTATTTATTAAAATTATAACTACAATCCGAAAAAACAGGGGAAGCCTGGCTTCCCTTGGCCTCCAGGAGAAAACGCCACTGCAGCCCATTCATTTCGCCTTTCTTTCATGCTGTGCAAAGAAAAAGCAACCTCTTAATCCAGATATCTCAACATGACTCACGTATGCATGCATGTGCACGGTGTGGCATGACCACCAAAACAGAAAGATATGGACACAAGATGTGTGCAAATGTATTTAGTATCCTATCCATGTGAACATGATTTAAGTGGGGGGGGGGGGGGGGACCTATAGGGTGACCAGGTCCCAACAAACCAAATGTGGGACAAGGAGGATGTTTGTGTGGGACAATGTGGGACACCCCCCCGGAAAACAAATCTCTATTGCTATTCTGTTTCATTTGGTTTATTCAACAGCATCCAATAGACAATGACAGAAAGTGAATTCAAAATGCAGTGTGTGGGCTATTTTGTCACCTAGAACCACTGGTGTTTTTAACTCTGTCAAACAACTCTCCACAGAGGCAGGGGCAAGCACATCTGTTATTATGGACGCTGCTTTTGTACGACCACATGACATTTTCTTTACTATCTCAGAGTCTGGAAAAATGGTCGGCGCTAGCTTGTTACCACAGTCATTTGACCGGTATGGTTGGGAGTGTTGCACTGTATGATAAACACTGGTTATTTCTGCTGCTGTTACCTTGTCTGAGTGGCCATCGTTTTTTGGTTTGAGTAGGAATGTCTCCATAGAGTGGGATGTCTCTTTTTGAGCGACACGTTTCTTGTGAGAATCGCATTCTCTGTGTCTTTTTACGTCGTATTCAACGCCATGTGAAATTGAAAAATTACTCTTGCAAAGATTGCAAAAAACTCTCTGAGAGTCGCCCTGCACTGGCTTCACCCACGGGTAAGTGTCTTCCCAGTCTTTGTTGTATGTGCATCTTCTTTTCTTCTTAGCTGTAGTTTCAGTTTCCTCCATTTTCCATAACCTGCTGTCTCGCCTGCGTTATTGACTGACTTTCGTTGTTGTTGTTTGGCGGGGGCCGCGGGGGGGGGGTGTGTGTGAGTGAGTTACTCTCATTGGTTAACACTTGACCAGCACCCGCCGTGTGTTACAGTTTGATTGACAGCAAACACACCCCCGTGATGATAGCCTTCCCTGCTTTCTCAACAGCTATTAGATAAATCTGATTTTAAAGAAAAGCGTTTTAGCCAATCAAAATGAAATATGCGGGACATCGTCTCAATTTGCAGGACGCACCAAAAGTCGTGAAAATGCTGTGCAGTCCCGCGCAAAGTGGGACATCTGGTCACCCTAGGCTCAGTAGCGTGGCGTGGGGAAAAATGTAGGGGAAGCCCATTTTTTGGGTCGGGGGGGTGGTCAATAACGTAACCAGATGAGTGATTACAGCGCCCGGTATCATTTGACACACATTTGTATCACACAGATGCAGGACTTGCACACGTCTGTTATCTAACCGACAGGTCCGCACGCACTCTACAGCTGAAACTCTCTCCTTATTAATTTAAGCATTTTACTTATTAATGTATGCAGACAATCACACAATCTATGTGATTTTTGGATTTACCGTGCCTCTCAATTGCCCGTGGCAGGTTGGCAAGGTCGATGAATCCTGAAGTTGCCCAAGGATTGTTCAGGGAGCACGAATCCTTGACGAAGAAGACATGGCCAGCAAAATAGACGCTGAAGTTTAGCGCTTCCAGTTAGCCACTCCGTGCGGACATAATTGTCCTCATTGAACGTCCGATTCTCTCCCTTTTTCCTCTGTGTACACCATAGACTGGTGTACACACAGCTCGAGTGCGGGCATTGGCCTGTCATCTGATTTAATTTGTAGTTGCTGCTATAGCGGAAGTTTAGTAAAGTTATGTTTGATTAAGTACGCCAAATCTCCACCCTCCATAATGCTTCATTTGCTTGATAATTTCTAACGGCGGTGATGACAGTTACAGTATTAAAACTGATGTTGATGTGATTTGATTGGATGGCAGTGTCCAATCAAATCGCCAGCCGCCTCTGAAGGGAAGCAAGAGGCGGCTAGCTTCCCTTGGCATGGCCCTGACCAATCACAGGTTGGCAGGGGCATCACGTGGGCCTCATCTGATTGGTCAATCCCTCCATTTTTTTTCACCAAGGGAAGCCAGATTCGGCTGGCCTCCTCTCGCAACAGAGAGTGCAATCTACTGTTTCACCATAACATCTAGAGGGGCGCTGTTTGTTTCACTCTTTGTAAAATACTCAATGAGAATGGGGGAGAGACGGGCCGGCAGAAACACACAGCAAAGGAGAATTATCGAAACAAAACAAAGTGTTTTTATTTATTTATTTAAATTATAACTACAATCCGAAAAAACAGGGGAAGCCTAGCTTCCGTTGGCCTCCGGGAGAAAACGCCACTGCCTAGGCTGGGGACCTAACCTCCTCTAGGGGGGTCCGGGGGCATGCTCCCCCGGGAAGATTTTTTTTTAAATATTGAAGTTAAAAGCATCAATCTGGTGCACTTTGAGAGCAACATTAAGAGATCTATGGATACATCTCTCAACACTCATATGAAACAGAACTGTAAGCATATTTTTCTTTTGGGATATTTTACAAATCACTCCCCTTTTAAACTCTATTCTTGTTATTTTTAACAACTTTTTTGTTACTGTCATATAGTATTTTATACCTGTTTTTCATTTAGTCTCATTAATAACTATAATGATCATATCAAGGTGTGCCTTAACCTCACTGAGCTGAGGTTATTTGAGCCTCTCAGGAGAGAGCTCTCTTCCACCTGGTTGTAGAAAAGCTCTTTAAATTCGTTAGCATAGCTAGCTAACCAGATGCTAATAACAACAGATCGCCACTGTGCTTACAACTAAAGACACAGCCACGCAAACACTGCGGCATGTGTACGGCTCCTTATGGGTATTGCAATATTTGAAGGGCTGGAGCGGCGTTCCGGTGCTCTCTGTCAGCACTCCTTTCAGACGAGACACCACGTGAAGACACGTTACGCTCGTGTTGTGTTCAAGGAACCTGTCCTTGGCCAGGAAAAACAGGTACTCGCTTGTTTAATTATTTTTGCGGTCTAGATTTCTTCTTCTTTTTTGAAGTGAGAAGTTGTCTGTCAGTCGGACTGACGGACTGACGGACGGACTCCCCCCCCCCCCACCCCCAAAACGAAAACTCTTCGGTTCACCACGAATTACACAAATCACCCAAATCAGCGTTAAAAAAGCGGGAGGTGCCGAAATATCCCCTATTAATGTATTGATTATAGCTCCGGGTCCATATAGGTCGGCGTCTGGGTCCGGACCGCGGTCTGCCTGTTGCCGACCCCTGGCCTATACCTATGCCGAGGGCCGTCCCTGGCTATATATGATATTTAGGCTCGCTGGTTTCATCCAGAGCCGTATAATAGAAGAGTTACGACAACGGAAGTCCAAAAACGGTTATCGTCACGTGGTTCATGTAGACGAGGATCGTTCCCCGGAAGTTCATGGCGGGCAATGTGAATGCACTGATAACAGGAGATAGAACTACGATTTTTGGTAATTATTAGTGAATAAAGGTTTTGATTTGCAATATTTATACAACAAATCGATATGTGTATGTATTTACATCAATATGTTTTAAAAAATAAAATAGAATTTGCTAATATTAAGTGATAATATTAGGATTAGTGTGAACAACTAGTTTACATGGTAGGCTAACAGTGCCTTGGTTAAAGAGCCTGTTGCTGTTTATTTATAGCTTTGAATTCTTTAAAACCAATATTATCTTCTTAAACTTGTATGGTAGTCAGGAGCATCACTTTCTAATGTTTATTGATATATTTAGAGGGAGGGGATCTAAAGTAATGCTTTAAAATTCAGATTAGATTAATGTCTACCATTTTCTTAAATTCATGGTAGTTTCAGTAATCCCATGGTAATTGAGGACACAAGTTATCTAAATGACTAATGTCATCTTTATGGCTTTCAGAAAGGACAGGAGACCGACAGGTGACTATCAAAGGACTAGCAGCAGCAGCATGATGATGATGTTAAATGTGTTGTTTTAGGAACATCCATTGCAAATACATGGATTCAATAAACATTGAATAGCATATCATGCAGTTTGTCTGTGCCTTTTCCTCCGTGTTGTCCTGGTTTGCTGTGCTGCCTCCCAGTCGCCACCATGGTTTGCTGTGCTGCCTGGGGATGCTCAAATCGCTCCGAGAAAGGAGTACGAATGTACGGCTTCCCTACTGACACAGAGCGGAGGAAAAAATGGCTGGCTCAAGTCAGCAGGAGCAATTTCACGACCAACAGCAAAAAAATATGTGAGGTAATTATATACAAACACTGCATTTGCACTTTTTCACAAAACGAAAACCACACCATTGGGAAAGCTTAATGTTTTGTTTAATACAAAAAAAAACAGGCTCTTCAGGCTCCATTGAATCCCCCTCTGGTTCTTGTGCTGAAAGAGGGATAAACAGACAGGAGAAAGGGTTATACACACCTATATAGCACACCTATTGGATGGGAAATTGCCTTGGGGAGATAAGGTGTGGTCTTTGTTCCCAACTGAAGTTATGGAACTTTATTATTTGTGAATCTAACAAAGTATGACAAATGGCATCAGTAACAGATGTGATATGAATTTCTATAAAGTTGTCTCACATTCTTGGTCATATTTTATATACAGTATGTAATGAGTATAACATGTCCAGTAAGTATAAAGTGTTTCCTAATACTGTGTATTCAATCACTATGGAATATGTATGTGGGCAGACAAGATTCAGTGTTAGAGATTTGGAGGGATAACTGGTCCGCTTTTCAAATCTCCGCGCGTTCCTATGAAGCTGGTTATAATACAGGAAGGAATCCATATCTACAAAGTAACCGTTAACAATAATCTACTTTAATGGCAATATGACAATGCAATACAATCATTACAACACAACATGATATATTACAGTTATATTGTAATGCTTAAGGAGTAATGCCGGCTTACTCCTGCTCTGGTCCGCATACTGCAGAGCTACTTTCACCCGAGGGCAGCATGTGAAGAAGAGGCCGAACGCCAGGGATCCACCGGATATATACCAGAGTAAGAAGGAGGGGTTTGGTGTTAGGTCAGCTGGTCATCTTTTCAGGTCATCTCATTGGGAGACGCAACGCAGCAGGAAACGCAGCAGGAAACCAAACAGGCTCACTTTCCAACAAAAGGTCTCAAGGCCTGCATACCTACACCTCCCCCACCGAGCAATAAAACCCTGTTTACTCCAACCAGCCCAGAATGTTTATAGCCATTTGTAGTCCTTACATTTATGAAAGGATAAAACAGAGAAATCAATATAAAACACAAACACAGGTATTGTTTGAACAGTATTCACTTAACTGCTACTGTTGATAACCACCAGAGAAACCCAAGGGACCTCCCTTAATATCACAACCACTGTAGCTCGTTCTAAGTTGAATGCAAATCAGGACATGCTCTCACCTTCCCCCATCTTCCTTTGTCCTCAAAAACACATGTCAACAGGCCCCAAATCCAGCTCACAGTTTTACCCAAATTATTCCCATTTTAAGCTTACCCATAGTTTGCTAACATGAAATACAAATATTACACTACAAATCCCCCTTTTTATCTCCTTCTCCAGAGATAAATTTAGACAAGGCATTTTGAAATATACCCACTGTCATTATTTTCTATTGTGTCCGTAAATCCATCTGAAGCTGGTATTTAGAGCACTTGAAACCTTCATGGAGACCGAACACCACTTTCCATGGCAGTGAAGGAACCATGAGGGGGTAGCTGAGTGCTAGAATCATCAGCCCCCCCCCCCCTCCCTCGGAGGAATAGCCCACAAGGACAGCTAATAGGGAGGGGGAGATGCAGCTTTCCCTTCACGGGTAGAACTGAGTAGAACCGAAGTAGACTCCTCTGCTGCGCCGTCCTGGCTTGCCGTGTCTTTGTCCACCCAATCTGCTGACAGCAGCTTCTGGGCTGCCTGCTAGAGAGATGTCTTCCTCCTCCTCGTCCTCCGGCCCGCTGATGGCGGCTTCCGGGTCGATGCTGTAGAGATGTCTTCCCGATCCTCCTTCTCCGGCCCGCTGATGATGCCTCCCGGGTCGTCTGCTGTAAGGATGTCTCCAGGGTCCTCCTTCTCCAGTCCGCTGCTTCCGAGTAGTCCACGTCTGCCAGGGCCACGTCCGTCCTGATGTCGTCCCCTGGTCCTAGTAGGTGGTTTCCCCGCCGCACACTGGCTCCCGTGGTACGAGCTGTCCCCCTTTTCTCCCAGGCAGACGGCATAAGAGGTCCGCTGGGTCACTCGGTCGGGGTCGGAGAGCCTGGGGTTGAGCCACTTTGTCCTCGTGCTTCTCGGGTCCCCCTTTTGGCGCCAGTGACCTGTGTGGAGAAATCTGATACAACTCCCTCAAGCCTACGCTCAGCTGTTTTGCCCCACTTGGAGCCTGTTGTTGGGGTGTCTTGAAACAACAGACGTCTGTGAACAGGTTTTCCAAATTAATTGTAGACCTCCTATCTGCCAGTGCAGCTTCAGAATCTTAATACTTGGACTGTGCCAACTAAATAAGAACCTCAACATCTTTAGGTAAACTAAATAACATATTTCAATAGCTCTGAATTTCTGACAAGCATCCGTGTTTATTTTTAAATGAAATCCTATTTAAAATCCAAATCTAATATGAACTGCTAATGTTTCTGGCAAAGAAACACACTAATGTTATGGATTCAAAAACAACCAAAATCACGATGCTAACAAAGTGAATGATTTCCTGGTGATACTGCTTCTACCCGTCAGTGCTTAGATATTATCACGCTGAAAAAATGAATACAGAATTCCAACAAACTGTCATCAAATGTCTTTCTATTATAAATGTAGATGAAATGTATATCCCTATAATGACCTAAATAATAAAGTCTATGGCTTTTACTCCTTTACCAGGCTAGTTACATGATGTTGTCTAAATTAAATTCTGTCTCATTACATTACTATGTTTTAGCTTAACTTAACTGTAATATGTTCTTTCTACATTTCAAACCTCAGTTACTCTAATGTCTGTTAAAATATTACAAAATTGTTTAACTATCACAGGTCAACTTCTTCGGTTTCACAGTAGCCCCTTGGCCACTGCTTCTTTGTTACCTGTTATAATTCAAATCAATATTTAGAAACATCTCAACCTTCATCAAACAGTATCTTATCCCCAGATATGGAGCAGGTTAATTACATTCAATGCTCAGTTTGAACATCTGGGTTGGGGCGGAAGGTTTCTGTCAATCCTTAAAAGAAAAATTTAAATTGTGAATTTTACAGCCATGTTGACATTTATACATTATACTCACTCCCCCCTTTTACACATGAAATAATGTGTAACAAAAGCCTGTAATGGGAGGGGAACAAAAACTGTCAGGTAATTGGTTAGGGACATAACGAACATCATTATCATTATTTCCACAGCGAACACTTCAGTGAAAAGAAGTGTTCCTCTCCGTCCTTCAGGCCTAAAAGAAACAGAATCTTCAGATTGTAGTTTGACATTTGCAAACCGCCAACTCATGTGAGAGGAAAATATCACATGTGCGGTTTCCCCTTTTTGTGGAATTTTTAGGAAACCTCTCGTTTCCCTTGGAGCTCCAAAATAATATGTTAGTCCAAAAACATGCTTGGTTAGTTATTGTTTTAGAATCATGCAGTTACACTGATCACATGCCGGCATACATTCACACTCACACTGTCTGGTTGTCATGTCAAGTTTGGTCAGGTTCACCCCAGAGTCAGTCATCCACAGTGCCTTGTCAAGTTACACTGTCGGTCAGGGTCAAAGGTCAGTTGGTCTCCGTCTTTTTTGGCCATGTGTCGTGCTCTGCAGAGACTTTGACATTTCAGCATAGGCCAGTATCCTTTGTCTACATAAATATGTCACGATTTCAACTATAATTTTCAAGATGATTCTCACTTGTCATTGGGACTTCTGCCTCCCACTTTTCCTGAAACTTGGTACAAAACTCACTTCCTTCGAGTACCACTACTACTGCAATCCAATTACACCTAATTAGTATTAAAATGTCTAATGATCTATTTCAGAAACTTTTGTACATAACTATTATCTTGAGTCAAAACATTACTAGGATCTGTGTCGCTCTGCATTTCATAGCTCATTATAATTCTGGTCTACTTAAAAAACAATGTTAAACTCTTCAGCAGTGTGTGGAACCTTGGGTGTCCGAACATGCAACAATTACTCCCTCCTTTATCAAGGATTTAAAACCGAAGTCTGGTAATAACTATGCCACAATGGTGAAATCAACACTTTAGATTGGAATTTAATATGTGGCTTGGCACTAGCCATTAATACAAACAAAGATTTGTCCTATAGAGTGGTTCCTAAAACTATCCTTTTAATGGTGATCAATATTGTAACCAATGAGATCACTACTTTATTCACAAGTGAATAAAAATGTCTTAAAGAATGATTTGTTAACATGATGAAAATATTGAAGAATATGGTTATACTCTGTCAGTGTGTTTTAGGATGATTATCATTTTACTTTAATATTTTCCTCTTTACTGCTATTTTTAATTTACCAAATGATTAATAAATCTTTCTGTCTTTACGTATTTATGAAGTTAATTCAAGTTATTTAAATGTGCGTTTCGTGAATAAGTGTGTTTATGTGTAACTCACTCATTCCCGTTCTCCTTTCCTCCTCCCCTGGTTTTCTCAAGCCGTGACCCCGGCCTCCTCACTTCTAATCGACCATGCCAACTCCTCTGATTCTGTCTTCTCTTCAGTCCATCAGCTGTTGAATCCATCCGCTGTAACTTTTGTAGGCCGCCATTGGCCCAGTCACATCTGCAGCCCCATCATGCCACTGTTGTTGCACTCCTCCTTTACAGTCTCTCTGCTGTTTTTATGGAGGGCGGATTCTGCTCTCATGTCTATTGTGCCAAATCTCGCGGCGCAGTTTGGAACTTCATGTCCTGTTTGAGGGACCGATGAGAGTATCTCTCTGTATGTCAGCATGCTGGTTTGGTTCTGGATGCCACAGGTGGAGATAGTTCTGGCTGCAGTCTTGATGTAGTCTTGTTGTTGTTGTTGGTTCAGCTCTGGTTCTCTGTCTGTACGATGGAGAAGGAGGAGTCTCCTGTTGGGTTAGGTCTCGTTGTCTGCTTGGAGGGTCGGGATCAAAGCCTTTCTAACTCAGAGGGGGAGTCCAGGTCCCGGTACACATTACCTATAAGAAGTCTAGCACACTGATGTTAAATAAATCCAACCCTTTCCACTCTGTCTCTTTCTAATCATACTATCTGTCTTAGTTGTTAAATGCCATCTAAACAACATAATTAATGTCTACTTATGATATTACAAAAACTCACTCCAAAAATTGTTTCATCCATTGTTACATATTTACCCAACACAACTCTGAAATACTTACATGTTTCCAGCATCACATATTCCACACACTATGAAAGAACATCTCCATATCTTCTCTCATTTTAAATCCCACTGTTACTTCGAACAATAGTAAACCTGCAGAGCACACCAATCGGATCACAGTAATGAAATTTGAATCAAGTGTAGGCCTATGTCTTCTTTCTGAACATTTATTTATATTGTCTACATTTGCAAACAGTTCGAGTGTAAAATGTGTTTTGCACAATGTATTTACACTCTACAGATTCTTGAGTTTACTCATCCCCTGGTGCTGTCGTTGTAAAAAATGTTCAATCCCTTATTGTTTTGTACCAGTTTACCAAAATCAGTTATAATTAATATACTGGGAACGTGCTTCCCGTCTTCAATACCGGCCAGCAATGTAATGATTAAACTCTAAGGTCGCATAAGTTTCAAGGGTGTGATACCCCCTTTCAGCCACTAGATGGCAGCAGCAGAAGTTTCAAGGGTGTGATACCCCCTTTCAGCCACTAGATGGCAGCAGCAGAAGTTTCCAGACAAAGGGAAACGCTCTACCTTGGTTTAATATATAACAGACCTCTGGCTTTAAGCTTTTAGCATTGGTCTGTTATTTAAACCCCAGTTTTAAACGGCGACTCGATCTGATTTATCGAGTTTCCAGGTTTTGCCGTGCAGGATTCAAACCTCGCATTCAGACAAACTGCACCATCTCTACGCCACTCAGGAATAAACTACCTGCAGATCCGCGCCAAACTGCTCTATTTTACGTCACGCAGGACTTTCGTCTACCTGTCGATCAACGTTTACGTTTTGTATATAACTTTCCTAACATAGTAAAATATGCATTGTATATTCCATTTAAACTATAAAAACACTGTGAAACGCCTACAGACAATCCTAAAGTTTTAGCGTATCCAATTACAGACAGGCGACTTTAATCGTCTGCTTACCTTATTTGCAAAGTTGCAGAGTCCTGCTGATTGTCTGAGATGTTTGAAAGCGTCTGAATTCTTCCTCAGCTTCGTTATCTCTAGACGTCGGGGTCACCATTTTGTTAGAGATTTGGAGGGATAACTGGTCCGCTTTTCAAATCTCCGCGCGTTCCTATGAAGCTGGTTATAATACAGGAAGGAATCCATATCTACAAAGTAACCGTTAACAATAATCTACTTTAATGGCAATATGACAATGCAATACAATCATTACAACACAACATGATATATTACAGTTATATTGTAATGCTTAAGGAGTAATGCCGGCTTACTCCTGCTCTGGTCCGCATACTGCAGAGCTACTTTCACCCGAGGGCAGCATGTGAAGAAGAGGCCGAACGCCAGGGATCCACCGGATATATACCAGAGTAAGAAGGAGGGGTTTGGTGTTAGGTCAGCTGGTCATCTTTTCAGGTCATCTCATTGGGAGACGCAACGCTGGCCAGCAGGAAACCAAACAGGCTCACTTTCCAACAAAAGGTCTCAAGGCCTGCATACCTACACCTCCCCCACAGAGCAATAAAACCCTGTTTACTCCAACCAGCCCAGAATGTTTATAGCCATTTGTAGTCCTTACATTTATGAAAGGATAAAACAGAGAAATCAATATAAAACACAAACACAGGTATTGTTTGAACAGTATTCACTTAACTGCTACTGTTGATAACCACCAGAGAAACCCAAGGGACCTCCCTTAATATCACAACCACTGTAGCTCGTTCTAAGTTGAATGCAAATCAGGACATGCTCTCACCTTCCCCCATCTTCCTTTGTCCTCAAAAACACATGTCAACAGGCCCCAAATCCAGCTCACAGTTTTACCCAAATTATTCCCATTTTAAGCTTACCCATAGTTTGCTAACATGAAATACAAATATAACTCTACATCAGACACAGTTTTTCTGTGTGTGAAGTAACCTCAAGTCACTCCGCAGGCACATTTTGATGCAGACCAGTTTGTCAAGACAAAAAAGGGCAAGACTAGGCTGAGAGCAGAGGCTATACCCACCATCTTCGTGCATCGCCCTGTGGTCAAAAAGAGAAGGGCCCCTGCACCACGATTCACCCCGGGACCTGTATCTACAAAGCCCATAGCTCATGATCACAGCTATAGTGTGAAAGGTGACACAGGTATAATAAGTATGAACTCTTAGTAACAAAAGTAATATTTCTTATTTTTAAGTGGTATAATATTTTAAATGTTCGAACATTTACAGTGCCATGTCTTCTACTTACATTAGTCTCAAAGATTGAGGGAAGAAGGGATGAGGAGACTGAGAGAAAGGAAAGTGAGGGTGAAGAAAGAGAGGACATGGCTAGTGAGGAGAGACAGGGAGGGCGGACACCACCCACTCAGCCAGCAGCCAGTCAGCATACGAGGGAACCAGCAGCCAGTCAGCATACGAGGGAACCAGCAGCCATTCAAACAGATCTATTACAACAATTAAAGAGAAAATTAAAGAGCCAAGAAGGAATCACCAAAAAAGCAAAGGCTGCACTAAGAAAAATCAGGAAGGAAAATGCAGCTCTCAAGAAAACAATGAAAATTAGGGACAAGAAATATAAGAAAACGTTTTCAAAAGACCAACTGAAGGCATTAGGCAGACTCACCACAAAGGGGATGAAATGGAGCAATGAGACAATTAAGAAGGCTTTAAAAATTCGCTTTGCGAGCGGACCAACGGGTTACAAAACTCTGCAGGAATTGAAGATTCCCCTTCCAGGAATAAGGACACTGCAAAGAAGGATGCAATGTGTTAAGTTTGAGCCTGGTGTGTTGTCCGAGGTCTTTGATTTCCTAAAATTGAAGGCAGATAAATTGACAGACCTTGAAAGGGAGTGTGTGTTGACCTTGGATGAAATGGCAATCACACCAAGTGTGGAGTTAGACATGATTACAGGCAAACTGTACGGTGATGTGACTTTACCAGGTCACACAGGGGTGGCAACACATGCTTGTGTGTTTATGTTGCATAAAGCATCCATAGGGCTACATGTGCTTGATGTCACCACCGACATGGGTAGCCCTAACCGAGCCATGTGGAAATCCTTTGGGGTGGACCAAAATAAAACATCGGTGCCACATCCAGCAAAACCAGACAGGCAGCTCTATTTCATGCCCGATGTCCCACATCTGGTAACATTTTTAAAAAGTGCCCTTGTCCGTGGGCAGGTCTTCATAATTCCTGAGGATGTTGTTAACAGAGAGAACCTCCCCTCTAACGAGGTTTCTGTGGTCCCCATTAAGGACTTATTGACCTTTCAGGAAGGGCCTTAAAAATAGCTCCCCATCTTTCAGCTGCAGCCATCGAGCCAAGTCACTTTGATAAGATGAAGGTTGGTCTTGCTCTAAATGTGTTCAGTAAGGCTACAAGTGCTGGGCTGAAATACATGGTGCAGCAAGAAAACCGCCCTCTGTCCAACCTGACGACAGCGTGGTTCCTGGAGCAGGTTGATCGTTGGTTTGATCTGATGTCATCTCGCCATCCAATTACAGCCCTGAGCAGGCTCAAGATGGAGGAGTACCAAAAGGCCATCACCTTCCTCCAGAACATCGTCCATCTGTTTCGTGGGATAAAGATAGGTCAAAAGGGAGGTTGGAAGCCTGTTCAAACAGGGGTGATAATGGCAACAACATCAATTTTGGCCATACAAGAGGAGATGCTTACACAAGGACACAGGTTTTTGTTAACGTCAAGGTTCACACAAGACTGCCTTGAAAATACATTCAGCTGTGTGAGGTCTAAAAATCCTGTCCCAACTCCAGTGGAATTCCATCATGCACTGAGAATCATATCTGTGGGGCAGTTCCTCACCACCATCAGCTCTGGGAGCTACCAGGAAGACCACAGTAGCTTTTTGGCAGACTTCCTGGACACAGGGGAGCCAAAAATCACTCCATCAGTCAGAGTGGAACAGCTGATGGCGGTGAACAGAGCAGCAGCACCTGACCTCACAAAAACTGAGAAATGTATTCTCTTCCATCTTGCAGGCTACATCGTCCACAAAATCATCAAGTTTGCCAGCATCTGTGAAAAATGCAAAATTGCAACAGAGCACCATGATGAGAGTCCTTCTGGTGACAACAGCTTGTTAGTGGACTTGAAAGACTTCAAGGCAGGTGCTCTTTGTCGTCCCTCCCAAGAAGCCTTTGACTTCATTCACCAAATTGAGGAACTATTTAGGACCAAGACTGGTTCCTCCCTCATGCAGCTCCCCAACGCAGTGGGTGTCTTGGAGAAAGAAGCTCAGGCCCTCTCCAGCAGGCTTCCGTCATGCTGTGGAGTACAACAAAAACTCGTAAAAGATTTATACGGCTGAGGCTGAGAATTGAGGCAAAACAAATCAGAAATGACAGAAAAAAAATAAAATTAAAAGATGGCCATTTTGGAAGCAAGAGCCAATCCAAAAAGGTGAAAAGGAACAACAGCAGCCAAGCTACCACATCCAGCAACCCCCAAACAGATCCACAGCTGCAATCATTTCCATTAGCTGTTGCAATGGAAATATTTGGACTAAACATTGCTCTTCCACCTGCCAGCACCCAGCTAACATCACTGCCCCTCCACCCGTAACATCACTGCCCCTCCACCTGTAACATCACTGCCCCTCCACCTGCCAACATCACTGCCCTCCACCTGCCAGCACCCAGCCAGAGGAGAGCAAACAACAAAAACAAGCAAGGTGTCCCGTCATGTACCTGGAAGTTTGGGTTGGCAAAATGGAGTAAGAGAGGGACTTGAAAAACCTTGGTGGCTCTCTACTCCTGTTGTTACAGTTGTCTTGGTTACAGCTCTCACGTGTTTTTTTGTTTCCATTTCCACATCTTTAGAAAATATGAATTAAAAAATTGAAGTGAAATCAACCTCTTCTCTGGAGAACAAACTTTGATTTCTCTGTCTTGTGAGTTTTCAGTCTTGCAGTCTTGCTCCTCCACCTGTAACATCACTGCCCCTCCACCTGCCATACAGTAGGTTACTAACAAGATTACTTATATAATACAGTGATAGAATACATGTTTAGTATGCTTACTTATATAAAACAGTAGTATTAAACTTACCTTGTGTTTTCACACTCACTTAAGTCCCTCTCCCTTTGTCATCAATCCAAAATCAGCTGAGCTGCAACATTATACAGGCAGGTAATAATCAACATAATCACAAGGACACAATATGGCTCTGCTAAAAACACTCACTCTTACACGCACCAAAGTTATATTTATCTAATATTTAACTCCCTCCACCCCCGCATACAATCCCGTTTAGAAGCCCCTCTTCTCTAACTCAACAACGTTGGACCAAATGACATTAAGAGAACGGAATTTACAATTAAAAGGTTGTTCAACGTCTGTTGCTAACTTGCTTCGGTATCCTAGCTTGATCTGTTATCAGTAAACGTTCCCTAAATCTACTGATTTAAGGATAATCCACTGACATCCTTTAATACACATGTTAATTTGAATCAGATGTACTGATAATATCCGCAATATAAATCTTTAAACTTCTTCATACCTTTAAAAGTCCGTCACGAACGGTTATTATGCTGCAACTCTACCGCTCTGCTAGCCTTGGCGCTAACTTCCGGGGAACGAATGAGAGGCTCCACGATCCGCCATTGCTGTAAAAAAGTGGTCCATTGGAGTGAACGGAGATGTCATAACTCTTCTATTATACGGCTCTGGTCTCATCCAAGCGGCAAACTGTGGGGTAGAGCCGGGAAGCCAATACGGAAGTGCCACACACTGCAGTTCATATATTGGCCGATAGGCGATGGCTGCAGAAAGGAGCAATTTCCATAGACCCCCATGTTAAAATGCCCAACTTTACAGCAGAAAAAAACATGTTTCTACCCCTGGCTCCATACATTTTATTATCAATATAGTTAGATTCCACCTTCATGATTATGGATCTGTGAGTGAATTGTTTTCTAACGCGACCCTTTTATTTATATTAGGTCTTAAAGTTTGTGCATAAATTAGGGCGTGGTCACATTGAGTGACGGCTCTGTCGAGTGCCTGCCGCTGTTAGCTTCTTGTCTCTCTGCTAGCTGCTCCGTGAAGCTAGCTACAGGGACTCTGCCTGCTCAGCTCATCCAGGAAACACAACTTGTAGCCGGCCGTGGTTGTTTGTTCTTCATGCTTATATATCGGACTATTGTGACTCGCTCTGCGGTTAAAACAGACGGTGCATGAATGCGGTTTTGCGGTAAGTGAAATTCTGGTGCTTTATTTATGTGTTAATGATTTTAATCAGCTACGTAATGAATGGTAAGGCTTGGGTTAGCATGTAAGCTAGTGGTAGCTACATCGGTGCTAACGATTGTAATCGTAGCCTCCAAGTTAAAATCATAGACTGTATATATAAAGGTTACAACGAAATAGACAAGTGTTAAGTGGGATAATACTGTTGAACAAACGGCTTCTGTTTGAGGTTGATAAAATAAGGTTACATCCTTGTAACTTAGAGATATTTTATTATGTAGGTAGAACTGTATGCATCTAAGGTTAATTTAAATTGGCTATGCTCAAGTATGTAGACAAGCTAATGTCGAAGTAGTGTATGTGAAATCAACCTCACAATAAGATGTGTGTATATTACAATTATTAATGTCATATTTCAAGATGATTACTTAGATATTACAATATGGTTGGTTGAGCTGGAGTTCATTATTGAGCTTACACGTTAACGTCACAGTCATCTGAAGAACAAACCCAAACCTTGTTGTTTTTATTAATTGTATTACCAAATGGGTATCAAATAAACAGTAAGCATTGGTAACACAACTTCCAAAGTTACAGTAAAATAAAAAGGCCCCTGACTCGGACAATACACAATCCAACATGTTCAACAGAAGATAATTAGTATTGTTTGTACACATGGTACTTTACATATATATCTGTTTGTTTAAGGTGTCCACGTGATGCAGACAGGCTGGACCAGAGAGTGAGAGACAGAACTGGACTCCTCACAGCAGTGAACTTCAGCACACGTACAAAGACTCTTTTTTCATACTGTACAAAGAATCAAGAAAGATATTGGTTTAAATGAATGAAGTATTGACTTGAATACACTGATATACATTCCATTAAACAATACTAAATACTAGATCACCTACTGTACACATCAGTTAAGTTGAGGGTTTTTTCCATGCAAAAAGTTACATTTAGATGATAACAAGCAATATGACTTTGTCAGCTTTCTAATTTAATGTATTGAAGGCAAAGATATTTAACACATAGTGAGAACTGCTACTATTTATCTCTCAATATTGTCTGTAAAAAACGTGGTAAAAGTTATTCTTTCAGTGAGACAACGGAGCAAGCTTCTACAGTTGCACTACGTTTTGATAACAGTTAAATATTATTTTGATAATAACATATATTTAAATGTTGATGAACTTCATACTGTTCATTCATAATCTGATTGTCTTTGTAGTTCATTGTTGAAATAAAAAAAAAACATTACAATTACAAAATAATTATATCTACAGCCCCTAAACACACAAACACACCGCTTTCATAAATAACACACTTGTTCTGCAATAATATGTTTTATGTTTCCTGTCATTTTTGTTAGGAAAGGACATGCCTGAAAGTTAGGACATTTTCTCCTTCTCTGAGGGTCAAGAAGAACATCCAAGAGGAACATTAAAAGCTGATGTTATGAGATTTTAAGACCAGTACAGGACATTCACTAAGAAACTACTTTTATTGTAAAAACAGTCAGCTGATCGAATACAGCTATTTCCACATCTACACTCCATCAGCTGATTATTTCTATTTGCCTCACTTTATGAGCTTCACAACATGTACCTTGTTTTGCAACGTCACAAATAAATGGGGCCAATCTTCAGTCAGATGTGAATGTGTAATCTAACATTTTCAGTAAGAATAATGGACAAAAGGAGTGCAAATAAATATACAATTTATTGAAATGTGAACCAAAAGTTAATCAAATGTTTTAAATAAAAAGCACATATGGACAGAAGGTGTAAACCTATTAAATGTATTAAACACATTTAGTCAAATAAAGTGACCGACTAGGCCTGTGCAGTTGGTATCAGCTTTGCCCAGCATGGGCTCCTTCATCAGCCCTGGTCCTCCTCGCAGAGGAAAGACCCTCAGTCCTCTCCAAACCAACAGACAGGACCATCACACGGAGGTTTCTCCCTGAAGTCTCTGCAGCTCTCTGGACACCATGCTGTCTCAATCCGTCCACACTGAATATGAGATTGTGAAAATGAAAATAATAAATGCTTTAGACAATAAGAAACATAAAGTTGACTGTTGAGTTGCTCAGTTTTTTTAGATTGTCAATACTATTACTGTATAACTAATATCTCAGGTTAAGAGGCACATTCAAATAAAGATTGGTCTTTAAATACATTTTGTCTTTTGAATTGTTTGTCTAAAGTCAAGGATCTATAACTGGTACTTAGTTTTAATGATACAGTCTGGTTATTATGCTGTTTGGAGGAGGCCTCACAGGTAAGAGCACTAACTAGCTACCATCACATGTACCTTAGCTTGACTTAAATGTATTAAACGTATTGTAACGTTCCCAAGATGAGTCGGAGACAGGCTTGTAGTTATTAGGCTTTAATAACTAGTATTTGAAGACAGATGATAACAGGTCAAGTACACTTCGTGGGTTCTACCGCACACTCCACTCACACTCACACTAACTTCTACACATACCCATATATATAGCACTGTCTACGTCACAACTCCCCGCCCTCCCCCGTCCGCTCCACCAACCACAGGCCCGCACCTCAGCCACCATCACGGTGCAGCTCTATGATTGGCAGAGAGACGGGGGATGCCTAAGTGTCACCCTGAGTAGCCTATCAGGATCGCTACAGTATAGTTAAGTGATATCAAAATATAATTAACTAATGTCATGCAAACATATTAATATTTGCTTGATTCCAGTGTTGAATTAGCACAATTGCATACAAACGTTAAGGGGTTTTAAGATTCTGAAGTATTATGCTAAAAGCTCAATAACTTAGATTATTATTTATAGTTTTGCTGAATAGTTTCATGTCCGCTTACCTTAGAAACGTAAAATGCGACGGCAGCGTGCAGATGGGGAGCATGTTAGCTTAGCTTGGTAGCTTCAGCTAGCTCTGGAACTTCCAGCTCGGTGGCAGCAGGTCCCGCCTCGGCTCCGCCTCTTTGCCCTTATTTGGAGCAGGCTGGAGAAGGCGGGAGTTGAACTCTGGCGTCACTGTCGAGCCGTTAGTGGCCGACTCCGCCTACTAAGGGCTTCACGGCAACTCTGCAGAGTCCTATCCTATGGGTGACGTCACGGACCCTACGTCCATTTATATATACAGTCTATGATCTCATCATACAACGGCAATGAAAAAAGCACCAGGGGAGGCAGCCATAACCTCTGCCGCACTGGAGGGGGCACACGTGAGCCCACAGGTTCTTGTTGCTACTGTTACGCAGAGACGGTAGACACAAACAACAAACTAGACTTGTGAAACTACAGGAAGATAAGGAGGACTTTTACAAAAAAGTAATAGATTGTTGTCCAGAAGGATAGCATGGACTTCATCTTCAAGTCAAGGTAAGACCACAATTGTAATGAAAATGGGATCTTACTAAGAGAGAAAAATCCAATATTTAGATTTTGGGTATCCTTTTGTTGAACGGTCTGTTTAAAATGAATCGAAGCATCAGACTAAAAAAGCTTTTGAAAATAACCGAATATTTCAATTATGGTCAAAATATAATATTTGTAAATCTGACTCTGAAAGAGTCAGTGCTCACCAGCCATGAACCTCACCGCACGTCACTGGATTTCATACATGCAAGAGTAACATACACAGATTAAAACATAGGACCGCTAAGTGTAAACAAGGTCAATATAGCTAATGCTAGCTAGCTTTGCAATAAGCATGTATACTTACAGGCTAGTATGGCTAACGCTAGCGCGAATGCTAACGCAATGCTAGCGTGCATGCTAACTTATTTTCTCATTGAGTTTAAACATCTCCAAATGTCATCACATAAACACAATACATGTTACTAATCCTTACAGTGTAAGTGTAAGGCTTACACTTACAGTCATTGCTTTCTGACAGACTTGACCCTTTTACTCTTCAGGTTGCATAGGAAAATTAGAAGCAGTGTACTGCCATGCCAGCGCCATATAGACATATAGAGTCTAGACAGATCTATATGGTGCTGTGCCATGCTATTCAGTTCACTTTCTCCTACTTCCTGTAGCCTACCCGGTTTCCTGTCTAACCTTCAGTACACATTTTACAAAAATATAAATGTGCAAATATGAAACATACAGTTCAATATCACCTTGCTATTGGTAGCTGAACTGACAATACCCCAAAACATATTCTTAGATATAAATACCTAATTTTGAGTTATTTAGACACAATTAACACTTATAGTTTCATGTCTTGTTACATAAGAATATATCATATTTGTTAAGTGTTATTATGGGAGAATTACTATTCTTGTGGTACTACTGCCTTATTAGGCCCATATTGAGCAGAGCATATTAAGACCCAAACTCATGTAACTCCCAACTAATGGCTTATTACTAAGTTGTAGGATATGGTCATGTAGAATAAGGCATTAATAAGTGTTTTATAATGACTAATAAAGAGCCAATATACTGCTAATATGCATGTTAATGAACAACTAGTTGATGGTTAATTTGTGTACCTTAATATAAAGTGTTACCCACAATTATTTTAGCTGACACTCAAAGAGCAAAACATCGGCTCAAATCTCCAAACACGTCATTTTTTTTTAATATACTTTTATTAATCGCGTGGGGAAATTGTTTCTCTGCATTTGACCCATCCTGTGTTAGGAGCAGTGTGCTGCCATTTTGAACGGCGCCCGGGGAGCAGTGTAGGGAACGGTGCCTTGCTCAGGGACACCTCGGTAGCACTTGGTCTTGCCGGGACTTGAACTGGTGACCTTCCAGTTGCCAAGCAATTCACACAATTTGCAAATCAACATGGCACTTTTTGCAAACCACTGCACACGTTTCTCCACGTAAGACACAGGCATCCAACATAAAGTCACGTGTTAGCAGGTTTAAAACACTGATATTCCAAATGCCTCACACATGGACCAATGATCAAGAAACACGTTCCATCTGACCAAACACCTGATAGCATAATTATTGGCTCATTAATCAGGATGTTAGCACTATAAAAAGACCACAGGTGAATACTTTCTTACAGCAACAATGGAAGCCAACATGGAAGCAAGAGCAAGAGCAAGAGCAAGAGCAAGAGCAAGAGCAAGAGCAAGAGCAAGAGCAAGAGCAAGAGCAAGAGCAAGAGCAAGAGCAAGAGCAAGAGCAAGAGCAAGAGCAAGAGCAAGAGCAAGAGCAAGAGCAAGAGCAAGAGCAAGAGCAAGAGCAAGAGCAAGAGCAAGAGCAAGAGCAAGAGCAAGAGCAAGAGCTGGGCTGAGAGTGAGAGGAGGAGGAAGAATGAGAGGTAGAGCTGGAGGGAGAGGACGTGGACAAAGAAGAATACTCTCTAATGAAATGAAATGTTATCAACCATGGTGTGACGATGAGAGAGGCTGGACAGAGGGTTCAGCCTAATCTAAGCCGATTTACTGTCGCCTCTGTGATCCGGACACTTATGGCGCGTTTCCACTGCAGCGGGTAGCCCCGTTTAAGCGTCCTTAACCGTCCTCAAGCGGCCAGGCCGGTTTTTGGTGGCGTTTCCATATAGCCTAGTACCGGCCAGCGGGTACTTTTTCCCTCTTTTTCCGGCCTCATCAAATCGTGGTTCCCTCAGACCAGGGCCAGGGCTGAACTAGTGACGTCAACACTCTCGACTGCTGATTGGTCAGAGAGAATCGTCACAAGATTGCGCGCGAGTTCATCCCTAGCGTCGCATATATATCTAGAAGCAATAGTGCTGTAGCGACGCGTCGACGTCGTCGACGCGTCGACTTCAAAATATCGTCGACGACATATTTCCGCGTCGACGCGTCGCCACCATAGACTGTATGACGCCACACACACGTGGGTCACCCAAAGCAACAAGCAGTTCGCAATCGCACTTCTAACACAATGGAGACTGAAACGGCTACCAACTCCTCCTCACAGGATTGCGCACGAAGCCCTCAAACGAAAACATCTCGCCCCAGGTCTTCAAAAGCATGGGAATATTTTAAAGTTAGTCCAAAACGCAAAGATATTTATATATTTATATCTCACTGAGACTGCTGCTTGACCGGAAGCAGCAGCTAGCTGTGGTGGCAACCATTAGCAGCTAGCTCTCCGATTTAAAATGGAATTATGGATTATAAATTCAATAATTTTTTTATACATAGACGTTAAAAACCTATGGATTAACCGATTCAGCCGCGTTTTTTCTCATTTTAATGCCATTGAACACGTATTTTGATCAGATTGACAGCTACGGCGGTGAGACGATCTCCCTAGAAGCTCTGTGAAGGTACGTGTTGTGATGACTGTATTTGCTTCCCCTGTCGCGAGTCCGGATCACTCAGTGATGATACTATGTACCTACATAATCTGTGGAGTCTCAGCTTTAATCGGATATATTGTATGTGCAGCTACGATAAGTAATAAGGGTACTTTTATCTTGAGATCTGTGCCAATGTCCGTTAGCATTTTTCGCTCAGGGGTCATTTAGATAGCATTTTAGTTTGCTTCTTATGAGACTTGTGTTTTGTTTTGGTAAACATGGTTTGTATCGTCAGTTAGCTGAGATTATTTCCGTTAATCTGGTATAACACATTAATAGGTTCTTAAATATTAAGATCCCCTGAGACACAGTATCGTGAAAAATTTTTTTTTTACATTACGTTTTTTATGAATTGAACAACAGAAAAATAATCGTTCGATTAGTCGACTAATCGATCAAATAATCGCCCGATTAATCGTTTTCAAAATAATCGTTTCCCCCCAGCACTAAGAAGCAAGCTTGCAGCATTTTTATAAACAGCATTTTGTAAACGGATGAGCTACAAAAATGGCTACGTCTAATAAGAAAAGCACACGACGTTCCTACATCTCATTGGGGATGATCAAATCCAGCGGGAGCTCGACGGAACAACTCGAAATGGGAACAAAAACAAAGCCGATCGCCCCGCCTACACTGCGTTGCTACCCCAGGTCCTAAACTGTAATGGAAATGCGCCACGGCCTCGGACGGCCAGCGAGGCAGCCCGAGGCCAGAGCGAGGACGCTTAGGGACGCTTAAACGGGGCTACCCCGCTGCAGTGGAAACGCGCCATTAGACTTGAAAACAGGTTAGTTACCAGTTTGTAGCTCTGCATAATTCATGATATATCAGTGCTTATATCTGTTGTGTGAAACGTATTGACTTCATTACTGTAATTGAGTTGTTGGCATGTTGCATACTATAACTGTACACAAATCCTGCACAATGTACTGTGGTAAACTAACTGTTATGCAACACAGACACTGACCAACCACTCTGTCTTTGTTGATTATCTGAAGGACTGAGAAACAAAGAGGTGCAGGTGGAAGGCTAAGGATGTTCAATGAGGCACAGGAAGCAGCAGCTACAAACTGGGTTTTGGCAAACAATGCATCCCACTTAGAGAGATCCTAAGCATAGTAGCTATGTGATGAGATGCATGTTGCACAATGTTATCTTTGAATAAAATGTGATTTGTTTCAACAACTCATTTGTATTTCTTCATTTACTGTATGTATGTATAAGCAATCAATCTTTCTCTGCAGAAAGCTCTCTGTACAGAGCATCGCCCATAACAGATGAAAGTGCTTTAGATGATGCTCAGCAGTGTGTAGTTGGGTGGTCAAACAATCTAGCATTATGAATGAAGTGTGTTATATTTGGTGCTAAAGTTTGCATTTGGTAAGTGTTTATGTAGTTTTGAGGGCAGTTCTTCACTTAGCAGGAGAAATTAGGTGTTTTTCACCAAATGGGCCGATTGTTCAAGCGCTTAATACGACCTATAATTACGATTTAAAGTTTTCGCCCTCTGTCGTTTATTCACAAATAACCCTCTCTGTAAAATCCTAAATTGTAGGATAGTTTGGCCATTAAAACGCTTTTTGATTAGATTTCTAGAGAGAAGTGTATATTGTACTTTTAGAATCCACGTCCAGTCGATATGTAGGATCTATAGTTTGATAGATATTACGAAGATGATTTGAGGTATGCGGCAGCCTCCATGTAAAGTTACGGGTTGAAAACAGTATTTCCGGTCTCGACGTTTTCATAATAAAACCAATGATAAAATGATTTAACAGTGATATCTGCAGTACTCATCCACTAAAACACATCAGTTTATCCTTGTTAATTATACGACATTAATTGGTTTAAATTGTGTACAATGCTTTTGTGTTTTACCCATAGGTTTTTCTCTTTCGATTCTGAGAGACACATTTCTTTTTTCAGAGGTTTTGATAGGCTAAAACACCGAACTACCCACAATCCTGGATGTTTTAGCCGCAATGCACGTCGGGATATGGTGTTTATGCGATATGAAATCGGAAAACATTTAAAAAAAATAAAAATAATACTTTATTCCGAGTGTTCTTGCTTTTCTCTTTGAAAGTCATCACATAACGGCATTGTAATACACGGTTCGGCTGCATTAAATATTACACATCTGCCGTAGTTCTCTATTTATAGAGCCCTGATGAGAAGACTTCTGGACAAACAGGAAGAAGTGCCGCCGAAACTGAATATGTGACGTGAATCATAAATATATCAACAATTAAACAACATCTTCCATTTATTTTCACAGAATACGTCTCCTTGCAGTATCAACATTAATTCGGCTGACTTTTATATTTGATCCAATTGGTAGATAGGCTATATGTACACCATAACGGTGCACAGCTGATATAAAGGGACACCTAGTTAAAAAACGTTATTGAATTATTTTGTTGAAATTATGTTATATTTGATGAAAAAAATATTAAGAATACATACTTTCATAGGGGGAAAGTAGAAGGTCAATGATATAACTATAGAATAGATAATATCAAGAAGATACTGTAGTGATCTCTACAATAAAACAGTTTAGTGCAGGACATCCAAAGATATTAACAGGAGGATGTGCAAAACAGACACACTAATAAGGCTTTATTTAAACATTAAAGAATACTTTAAGTTAAGGTCTTCTTTTGAATAAGAAAAAAACGTTGCGGGTATCCACAGATAAATATGAAGTCTGACAAAGTACTTAGCGTCTAATATATTGCATAGTTTATTTTGGCACTTGACAATCACCTTCCCTGAATTTGAGTCAGGTGTAACTAAAGTCTGATTTAAGGGTTGTTTATATTTCACATCATTAATCAGAATCTGCAAAGTAACTAAAATAAATGTAGTGGAGTAAAAATACCAGGTTAACCTCTGAATTGTAGTGGAGTAGAACAAAGTAGTACTTGCTGCTGTAACAAAAACATTTTCCAACTTGGGATCAATAAAGTATATTTTATCTTATCTTATCTTAAGATGATCGATGGCTACTGCCATATTTGCTAAATGTGCCTCTGAACCTTGACAAGTGCATGTTTCAGGCTTATCAATGAACAACAGGAGAATGAGAATGTGTCTTACGTGGAGAAACGTGTGCAGTGGTTTGCAAAAAGTGCTATGTTGATTTGCAAATTTTGTGAAAAGCTGAAAACGTGTTTAGAGTTTTGGAGATTTGAGCCGATGTTTTGCTCTTTGAGTGTCAGTTAAAATAATTGTGCTTTATATATAATTTTAGTGTGTTAGCAATCGAGAAAAACTGTAATGTCTTTTAATTCATTTCCCCAGAAATCAATTATCCGGGCCCAACTGTTTATAGTTCAACCGGAAATTAGGTTTAAGCTTGCAACCCAGTGCTTACTATCATGCTGTAAGTGAGGATGTCTTTCATTTAGCCTTTTCAGACGAAACAGTGTGTTACTTTAAAGTCTGTCACAATAAATCAATCGGATATCTCTAAGGACTACTGATAAAACATCTTCCTTTTTTTATGTTTGGTCCGCACAACATTTATGTAACGTTAAATGTTATGTATGTGTACTGTATGTTATGTCATGTTTTAAGTCACACTTCTATGACAATTGTACATCGTCAAGGAGTTTTTCCTATTTATTTGAACCTGATGAAGGATTGTAGTGATTGGACGTCTGTATCTTAAATTATGAAAGAAGCTTTAAAATGTAGCCCTTATCTCCTAGCCCCTCCATCCTGTCCTACTTAAACAAGACAGATTATTGACGTGAAACTGCTTTATTCAGTGTTTTTAAGTTTAACTCACAGTAAACGTTTGTTTTGAAGAGGATCAGACTGCTGCGGATAATTTGGCCTCCGGTAAAAAAAAGTTGCCGTGCCCATCTTGTCCGCAGTCCCTCTGAGGAGCTGCATAATCACACATTTTTAACTGCTTCATCCAATGTTTTAACGGGGTTGCTCACAATGTGTGTTTGTTTTGTAGGACGAGACTGCTGCAGATAATTCGGCTCTTGGTAAAGTCCTGCTGGAATATGAAACTGAAGAAACCCTAACCAGGAGAATCTGACAGAAATGGTGTTGAAGACATCCTCCCCCATGATCCCACACTACTTCACAACGCCACCAAATTATAAATTGTGATTGTTTGGATAAAAAGATCCCTAGTGGCAGAAGATTACATACATTCATTGATATAATTGTAATTTTAAATGATCATAAATGATTATGATTTACAAGATTAGTTTCTTAAAAACTTCAATACCGGTCCTCACTGATGCAGAAATGGTGATGTAGAAATCCTGACAGCAGGCAATCAGAGAAGTTAATCATGTCTTTTATTGCTATGTGCTCCCCAATACAACAAACAGCATCAGTAGTGTACACTTCAATCTACACAAATACAGAGAAAAGCAAATAGAGCAGAGAGTGACTGACAGTCATGACAATCGTAGGCTAATACTTCAATGCACAGGTAGCACAGGGGCTATCGTTAGAGTACATGGAGAATCCTATGCAGTAATATCTGTCTGAGGCTCAGGGATTGTCAATGTAACATCTACAACTATTTATCATTACAAGCTCTGCGTAACATTAGCAGCAATGTTGTATAGGCAGCAATCGAAAGAACAAGGGGGCAAAATGGCAAATGGCTAGACAATACTGACAACTACAAACAGTTACAGCATACAAAATACTTTACTTGTTACTGGTACTATTAATGTTTTATTGGTTAAAATAAAGCATTTGTCTGGTCAGTACATGTTGCTGTGATGTAACAGCTCTGTTAACAACTTCAACAAAACAGCTGTGAAAAGACAGCTTTCTTAACAAGTAAAACATCTCAAAATTGAGCATGTATATTTACATCTAATTGTTTGCAAAAAACAATGTCATTTATATTCTATCATGTTTTAAAAAAAAGTTGAAATCCATTGAAATCCATGAAAATGCGGATGAAAAATGGTCATTAGAAGTGATTCAATGGTTTATCTGCTGCAGCTTATTGACCAGCCGGCACTGCACATATTGTAAAAACAAAGCAGAGCCCTTTTACTTTCAATAAATACTTACGTACTGAATGCTATATACATGTACTACACATTGGCACACAGGGGTGAGTGTGAATAGTTGTTCATTTGCTGAAAACACAACTGTGTCTTTGCTATTGCAGTCAGATGCATTGTGGTTGTAAATAAATCCTTTTTTTTCTTTTTTAAATAAATAGCTTCCTCTCTCCTGAACCATTTTTCACCATAAAAAAGCCATTCTGTAAATAAGTTGGGGGAGGGGGGGCATGTTCCACATACAGCAAAAACATTTTTAGCATATTGTGCTTACAATGAGGCTTTGTTCATGCAAACACAACATGTGAAATACACCTTGTTTTGACTAGTTGGTTGTGACGATCTTAAAGCTCCATTAAGCACGTTTTTTTATATTAAATAAAATAAAAATGGATCAAATGATTGTGTCATGTGTGTAAAGACATGAAGCAGCTGAGAATGAAGACCTGCAGCCCCCCACGGTTTATAGAATGATAGTTCTTTAACAACTCCCAGATAAAAAAAGATGTGTTTGTTAGCACCAAAACGTGAACAATCGGTCAAGAAGCAGATTTCACTTGGGAGTTGGTCGAGACCAAAACAGAGCAAGCAGGGCCGGCCCTGACCAATTTGCTGCCCTAGGCAAGATTTTAGCTGGCGCCCCCCCCCCCCCAAATGCAGACACTTACACTTACTATGACTCGCGCGTGCACGGTTGTGGCATGACCACCAAAACAGAAAGACTGTAACTGTATTTAGTTTCCTATCCATTTAAACATGATTTAAGTGGGGGGGGGGGGGGTTGGGGGGACCTCACCTCCTCTAGGGGGTCCGGGGGCATGCACCCCCGAGAAGACTTTTTTTTTTAATATTGAAGTTAAAAGCATCAATCTGGTGCACTTTGAGAGCAACATTAGGAAATCTATGGATACATCTCTCAACACCCATATGAAACAGAACTGTAAACAGATTTTCTTTTTATTTATGGATATTTTACAAATCACTCCCCTTTTAAACTGTATTGTTGTTTATTAATAACAACTTTTTTGTACTGTCATATAGTATTTTATACTTGTTTTTCACCTATCGTCTTATTTTTAGCTGAGGTTATCAGAGCCGCTCAGTCTTTCAGGAGAGAGCTCTCTAAAGCTCTCCCCTCCGCGGCCGCTTACACAGTAAATTCCAATGTTAATAAAAGCACACAGAAGCTGTGTACATTTTTTGGGAGTTTTATTTATTTTAAATTAACACAAATTTAAAACCATTATTTAAAACCATTATTTCACATAAACCTCTGGTTTTTACTGGGGCAGTTCAACTTGATTTGGGGGGGGGGGTGTGCCATAGTTTATCGGCGCTGTACGCAATATAGGCGTAGTTATGTTACTATAAGATAATAAGATGTAATTTGTTGATCCAAAATCGGGAAATTGTGGTGTTATGCAATCTAAAAAATAATATATTTTTTTTAAATTTCTAACTTTTTTTCTCCCCAATTTTCGGCTTCCCCTATGGGTTGATGCGCCCTTATAATTCGCCTATACTGCCTATGCCGAGGGCCGGCCATGAGAGCAAGTACTGAAGAGTGAGTTTTGGATTTTAATTAATCAGGTGAACAAAGATGTTTCAATGTGTTGCTAATCAAGCTAACTCTGCTGGATGTGTAAATATGCTAACTGGTAGTTTGTTTGGGAGGCTTTATGCCCCCTAGTGGTCAAAACACGCTTAATGTAGCTTTAAGGGAATACAAAATCAACAGTTTATGTCATTGTATAAAATAATCCAAAAAAAGCCAAAACCAATTATCAATTTCAAGTTGTGTGTTTGCTTTTCCATTGTCCCATCTTCTCAGTTGCATGGTGTTGTTTTTTGCCTCCATTTTCAATCTGTTCTGGCTGAGCAAGACACTGCTGTATTGAACATACACTATTGAGAACACTTGTTAAATATGTTCCCTTCTTTGATATGTCTGGGCACACAATTTCACAAGGAGGGCAAAACAGAGAGTCGAAAAGGGTCTATGGCTAGCAGTAAACAAACTTCTAATTTAGCGAAAAGGTCAAATGGATGGATGGAAACATTTGATATTCTCAGAAATTTAGTTATTTGCTTTCTCACCAAAAATAAGAGGAGAAGTTCATACCACACTTGGGTCTGCACAGTTAAGATGAACTGGCAGCCAGAAGATGATTAGCTTAGCCTAGCATAGACGAGAAACAAATAGAAAACAGCCTGGCTCAATGTTAACCAAAATCCTTTTGTTTTGTTTTCTACACTTTTTCTGATTAATTAAGCAAAGATAGGACATGTCAAAATTGAGCTTAAGAAGTTTGGAAGCAGAACTAGCTGTTTCCCCATGCTTCCATTTGTTACGCTAAGCTAAAATAAGCTAAGCTAAGAGTTTTGTTGAACTATTGTCATAGAAACATTCCCCCCAGAGAACTTGGCATTCACATACAGGGTAAAATAGTTGTTTATGTCCTTGTAACACTGTTGTTGTAACATAAATGCTTTTATAATTGATTAAAATGTTTTTTGAAAGTGTCCTCAGCTTCTTAAAAATAATACTGATATTTGCATACACAGTATTTACAGCATCCTTTATAAATACCCATTTCAATAGAAACTGTAGAGCTCCATTTAACTGACATTGCTGGATCTATATAAAAAAAAATCTATACAACTTCAACCATTTCCAATGGTTGTGCCACTTTGCATTTGTGGCCATATAAAGACTAGTGTTTAATTTTATAAAATGCAGTGACTTCTCACATACTAGGACATGTGGGTTCTCCGTAAGTCAAGCTTCACACTTACATTTTTTGGCAAGAAATTGGTAGTTTGTAACGTTCAAGTACATTTTCAGCTGCATCAGAATTACCATTTTACATCTCTGTTTCCATCAACTGCAACTTTAAATTACATTACATTGCATATCATTTGTTAGATTAATTAATAGCAAATAAAACCTCCCATCCAAGGTGAGGGATCAGAGATTTGAAATGGTGGCGTTTAATTAGTCGAAACTTGCTGTAATGCAATGTTAATCAAACGAAAAGCATCTGGGATAAACTTTAGGAATAACAAAATGGTGAATGTAACAATTTGCACTCGAGCCGTGTTGTTTTTTGTAACAAGTGCAACATGTATTTCTGTTTTATTCCTGTACTGAGTTGTCTTTCTGCAGTGTGCATACATCTTCACAAATTGAATCAGCTGCAATTATTGCACCTATTGACATTTTCTCTCTGCTGTCTGCTGAAGATGTTCTGGAGGCTGCGAGGCTCTGCAGACACAGGGGCCCTGATTCATTAAATGACCAGAGAAAAGAGCAGCCAGAGGGGGAATATGGACACCTTCGCCCATACCTTTCACCTGACTTTAAATAAAAGCTTCAATACTCAGATGGGTAAAAGGGTTCAATTGGAATTAAACCACAATTTCTTTGTTATATATACTGTTAGTCTGGAGTCAATTAAATGAATAATAATATATCCTTTGGCTATTTTGTATCCCTGAAATTATTCACTATTAACTACCAACACTTTGTTTCCTTGATCTTTTCACATGGAATGACATTTCCCTTGCGGCCCCTTTAAATTTGAATTTATTGTAATATTTACTCCTCTCAATTAAATGAATGAAATCAAGGAAACTCAATTTAAGTAATAATATACTCTGGGAGCTACCTGGAAGATTATATATTAAAAGTCAATACGAGGGGCATAAAGGAATGGAAATTCTTAACAACAAAGTGAACCAGCACTTTTTCTTTCTTTCTCTGCGTTTCTCTCTGTGGTGTTTTTGGCGTGAGAAGACTCAGGTTGAAGCTGGATAATCTGCAGTACATTATTGAAAGTCCTGACGGGAAAGGGGCGTTTCTTTCATCTCTCTACTTCAGAATACGCTGTAGGCCACTCGCTATCTGTCACGCTGCCCGACCTTTGACCCTGTGTGGAATCAGCCAGGGGAGATGGTGCCATAGCGGGCAGCTTCCTGCCAGTGAGAGCCATGTGTGGTGGTACCCGCCGTGCTGTGGTAGCGATCTTCAACAGGGTTTTCTTAAGTTGGGCAGGGGTGGTGGCGTGTTTCACAGCATTGACTGAGGTGCTGGATCCCTTGCCTGGTCCTTGTTTTCCTCGCAGAGTGCCGTTGGCCGCTGCAGAGGCCGTTAATGTCTCCAGCAGCTGGGAGGCTGAGCCGAAGCGGACATGATCCTCCGTCTCAGCCGCTTCCGGGAAGAGGGCTCCACCGCGTCTGGTGCACGAGTCGCAGCACAGTTTGTTGTAGCCTGGAATAGAGCAGTAGCGTGCTAGGACCTCCATTTGGCAGAAGATGGATTTGTCTCCATTACATGGCTCATCTGAAGGAAGCATAAAGCAAACAGTGTGAGCACTTCACACAGCCCCGAGAAGCTGTGAGAGATGGCCATGGAAAGAGATCCAACAGGCTGAGAGTAAGTGGGTGCATTACAGATCCCTTATTCATTGTTTTAACTATGAGAGTCTGACAGATAAGTGTTTAGGCCATGACACAACCGTAGAACATTTCATCAACAGTATGAAGCTCATTCCAATGAAGTCTGATTCACAGCAGCTGCCTCTCAGATACACACCACCATACATTAGTGATCAGAATGAAGGTGCGCTCCATTTCAGGTTCAATGTTGGGTGACAATCAGGTGTATTTTTAAGCTTGAACATTTTTTAGGGTTTCGATATGTTCACAGTATTCATACAGCACCAAGACCTACTTTATTATATAAAAGGCATACAAATCTTGCTTTCACATAATGTTACATTGTTTGTTCTTCTAACTGTTGTATCGTCTTTTTTTAAATTACATTTTGTATTTTAGTAAAGCTTTTTTGACCTTTGCACTGATTAAGGGGTTACACTTAATTAAGCATACATAACATAAATACCTGATGCTGTTACTTATATGCTTATTGATTTTGTAAGATATTTCCAGAATCCTCAAAGACTTTTCTAACGGTCTGAATAAAATGAAGACATGTTATCACCTGTAATGATGGCTTATTATCCGCAATCAACTAGTAGGGGATTACTAAAATCATTTATTTTTGTTTGATTTTAAGGGTAATTCAAATGTAAAGCTGACTGAGTTAGAGGCACAAATCCGACACTCCAGTATGAATGCAAAACACAAAAGAAGTAGAGGAGATATTTACCACATCAAATATTCAATGAAATTAAAAACATTGCCGAAAGAGCTCAGAGAATATCTTGGAAGACTTCAAAAGACTTCATTATTCCCTCAAGGGAGCGTCTGAGGTAAACTTTCTTGCAGACATAAAAACACAAAGATACTCTTACTTTCATTTTGCGCCAAAGGATTCATACGCAGTGGATGATATTTTGCTTTTTTGTTAGAAAACTGTAAACTATGAACATGTTTTAGTGAGCATATTGAAACATCTTCCTGACCTTTTGTCACTCAATCTTCTTTTTAGCTGTCCCCCATTACATTATATACCTTTATATGTTTATGCGCATACAAATACTATAGGATACTAAGTAAGGGAGAGGGGGTTTTATCGAAAAATAATCTGAACACACCACGTTTGAAGGAGCCTGTGTTATTTGTATCTTCATCCTCTGCTGAAAATCCACTAGGCAATGGATGTTTACAGGAAAGAGTTTTAAAAAGTGATTTTCATAGGTTTGAAAATACGGACATACTCGACTATCGATAAAAGATGCTGTTTTTCAAAAATAAATGCTAGTAAAGGTTTTAGAATAATGATTGGCAGTTAAAGCAAGACTATGTTATTTTTACTAAACAGTAACCCAAGTTGCACTGAAAGCAAAATGCCATATTTAATTCCATTTTAGGATTCCTGTGTGTGTTTACTCCCTCTATTGTGCTGAAGTCCAACATCAACAATTTACCAAGCTGACTGTCCTCACCAGAGGTGGGAAGGAACTAAGTACATTTACTCAAGTACTGTATCCACTACATTTATTTAATACCTTTAGTTACTTAACATATTTGGATTAATGATGTGAAATATAATGAACCCTTAATTAAGACTTTAGTCAAACCTGGAGTTAATTCACAAGCTGCAGTATACAAAGTCATTACAACTAGCTGCACCTTTGCCAGCTTTGATAACACTTTAATGACCAATAATTATAATAAAAACATATCATTTATATTGTTCTGAAATGGGCCAATCTGCATAATGAGTAGTTTACATTTTTTATTTTGTGTGTCTAAGTTTGTTGCGTTTGTGTGGCTAGTGTGGACATTTGTGTTTGACTGTGTAGGCCCCCAGGACGAATAGCCAATGTTCATGCTAGTGCTATCGGGGATCCTAATATAGAAAAAGACCATTTAAATCCACTCACTACAAGTATGTACTGTAATAATGACTATTCTGCAAACCAGGCTGTTTTTAAGTGTTATGTTCCTTTCTTCCAGGCAGCAGTTTTTCTATTCATCTCTAATAGAAATGTTTGACTCTTTAAACCTGCTAGAGTTGAGAAATTCAGCAGTTTTGTTTGTGGGGTGAAGGGCAGACATTTTTCAAAACTGTATTTACCACCCGACAATAATGGCACATTAAAATAAATAAATACACACTTAACGTTCATTGACATGAATTGCATTACTTGTTATCGGGTACCAACGGCTGCCTGGAAGGTTGTGACACAAAATAGCTTTAGGAAGGAAATGACATGTAGATTATTTTTGAGGACTTGCTCGAAGGATTTGTTATTCAAGAACGCAAAAAGTGCTGAAATGTTGAACCATACTGTAACATTGAAATAGTGTTGTGGGGGTTTGTCTGGAGTAGGTATTTGTTTTCCTTTAGTTTTTTATGAAAAACATGCTTACCGTGGCAGGGTCCTGGTCTGCACGTTCTCACATTTTCAGGTCTTTCTCCGTTACATTGATCTCCGATCCGGCAAGAGACCAGACGCCTCTCCAACCCCTCCCCACAGGTCACAGAGCACTGTGGAAGATTGCAAACACACTCAGAGATATTGCAGCAAAAGGATTCCACTTTTCTAGTTGAGGCAGAAGTAAATGTTAGGATAACTGGCTGGGTAACAAGCCCACTCGAAGTTCAATATCCACCTAGAGTACAAACTAAATTCGCCGCTGCCAGCTGAGCCGGCAGAAAATATCAGCATGGACACATTTCCTCTATCCCCCTCTTCAGTCTGTTTTCACAGGTACACAGCAACACCGTTTGTGTCCTGGATAACAGGAAGCTCTCACTGCTGTGGGTTGATTTACTTTACACAGCAGGTTCCTGTGTCTGGATGGTTTTTCCGAACTTGGCTGAAGAGTTTGTGTAAGAAGCAAGGGGAAGCTCAACTTTACTTTGATTCTTTTCCTCTACATTTGACGAAAGATCAAATTGGATTAGAGCCCCTAATTTGTATTGCATTTTTGAGGGATGCACCAATGTCATATTTTCAGCTTATTCTGATATTTAGAGTTACAATTTAGCAGATGCCGATCCATATTTTGCTGTTTTGTCGTTGTTTTTTCTTTTTTGTTGCCAGGAAAAACAATTATTTAAAAAATATATTAAACTTAGCCATCAATTACACTATCTTTGAATGCGCACCAGCTCTTCAAAAATACTTTTTACAACATTTCTTACAACTCTGCTGTACTATTATCCACTCTGAGGAGATTAGAAGTTCCAACAGACAGTGTTGCGTTGATTTCCTTTGTCCATCATAATCCATTATTACTTGTCATTTTTGGATGATGATGAATACAAAAAGGATTAGCATAAAGTTGGTGACTGCTAATGTTTAAATCAGCTGAAAGATGATCAGGATTCAGGATCATGAGGGATTTGTATCCATCATAAATGATTTTAACATACTTACAGTACAAGGATTTGTCTTCCAACAATAGAAAAACACTCAAAAAATGTCGTTAAAAATATAAATTGTATTTGTAGGAAGTGATGTGTCAACACGCTGTACAAACTAGTTTATTACAAGCAATTTGTGAACTTAATAAGATAACAACATGTTTTTTACTTAATCAAAAAAATTCACTATCAATCTCCAAAATGAGGAGACACAGTTGTTATATATGCTATTAGAAGTATTGCAATATTCACTCATATATCATATATTCATAAGCAGTTTTATAATTTGGGTGACTTGGCAACATTGCCAGAAAATATGCAAACATTTCTTACTGCTGCAGCTTCGCATTAAATGCATTTAACCGGTTAAAGTTGATGTTTTAGGATCTAATCATAGAAATGTAAGGTTTGTCAGTAAGCTTGAAAATGTTTCCCCGCATATTTTAAAACAATAATAGTTTGTTTTGCTACTCGCAGTTTTTGCTGTTGCTATCAGTAATTAGTTGCCAATCAAACATTGAAACGTTAAAAATGACCACTTTAAATAAAGCAGGCATTTAGTAATGAGTAAACCATCAACTGAATCTTAGCGGGTGATCGTTGGAAAGATGAAAGCAAGGCAGCATGAAACTGGCTTTGGTTGATCTTTCTTTTGATATGACTGGCTTTTTGTTTGTTATTAGTAATGTGGCTGTTTTTAGACTGATTTCCTGCTGTGGTCACCAACTGTGGGTGAATGAAAATGTCAGGGACACAATTAGTCTGTTTATTCCTCACAGCTGTAGCCCAAATGAGTCTTTGTGATTATTGTCTGATTTCACAAGCATCTAATTGTAACTCATAGATAAATAAAAATACAATTAAACATCATTATAATAATTACATTTACAATACGGCTAGCTCAGTGCATACAGTAATTAAATGCATGCATATAAAGAGCTCTCTCCCAGTATGGGGACAAACCATGATTTAAAAAAAGAAAAAAAGATCTGAACCCACACAAATCCGCTGCTAGCATGGCATGTTTCCAGATGAGATGTGACATTGCTTTAAATTAAATATCATACGCATCTGCTTCATTTTTTAACTTTAGAATTACATGTCATTATCAGACAAGCTGCTACTGCATCAACACGAATACACACAAAAATGTATTAGTCATTAAAAACGAAATCAATCCGACAGATTGATGATAAATTAGGTTGTAGCTAATTTATACAAGCCCAGACGACAGAATAACAGCGTTCAGCTTCCAGAGATGTGAACGGCTGCACAAATCAAGCCCTATATAAAGTCATAAGAAATGTTCTCCTTTAAAGCTCACCACAATATATTATAGGGCCATATCTATACAAAACATGTCTCTGAAGTGTTTAGATCAAAATACCAAACAGATCACCCATTGTAGCCATGCCTCACACCCCTCTATTTCAGCCCTGTTACAAAAGTGCTGATTCTGGGTCAGTAGCTACGGGGCCACACCCCCTTTGGAGCGCACATGCAGCAGAGCTGCAGAGAGAATCAGATTCCCAGCTAAATGCTGCTGTGCTTAAACACCATATCATGTTCCAAACCACATCAAGGATTATTTCTGTAACAGTATGCAGCTCAAACTATTTTTTGGGTACGGAGGAAAAAAGAGAGGGTTTTCTTTTCTGACGCTTTGTAAGTCTCCTTACACACCGGGGACACATATTTATGTATTAAAGACATTAAAAAGTGCCTTTTGCATAATCGGGGACCTTTAAAATAATCATATGGATACTGCACCTCTGACCAGGCTCCGGTCCTCCACTGGGCCGGACAGGAGACCCTGTTGCAGGGCCTCCGGCTCTCCGGCTTCTCCCCGCTGCAGTACTTGCTGTGGACGGAGCGGTTGGTGCCCTCGTGGAGGAACTGCACACAGCGGACCGTCCGGATCTGGAAGCCCAGGCTGCCGCAGGTTTTGGTGCAATGCTCCCATTCTTCTGAGATCCATCTGGATGAATCAAAAAGAGGAGTATACTGAAGTTATACAACAGGTTTCGCTGGTTATAACGTTACCAAAAGGTACGCATTTAGTTAGAAAACAGCAGCAAAAGAAATACTCAAATTTAACCGATTAAAGACTGCAAAAAAGGTCCGTCATTTATAATCCCACTTCAATACTCTGTTAAATGAAAATATCACAAGTTCTCAGTTCTGCGAATGGTGTATCTTTAAACATGACATTATATAACTGCTTTATATACAGTGAGTCAATGGCTCTCGATCGAGGGGTCCAATAAGTTAATTTAAGTGTGTTGGTGAGGAAATAATAGGATTCTGCATCACAACTCTGCACATATATTTACATGTTTATGTATGTCTATATTTGGAACTGTAATCTTTGCATTTCTGTCACTAATTGTAATTCATAGACATCTGAGCAGTGGCGAGCCGTCAGGGCCCTCTAGGCCCTCTGCGAGGCCCTAAGATATTCTAAAAAATAATATTTGAAAACATTAAAAAAAAAAAAATATTTAAAAATATTTTTTAAATATTTTTTTGTTGTTACATTTTTCATTAGTTTTACAAAAATAACTTGATTTAATTGTATTTAAAATAACATTTCCAAATAAATAAATCCTTCGAATCTGCCTGTTCAGTTTCTGTTGGAATGTGAAGGGTTAAATGCCGTCTCTGCGAGTTATGTGAAGACGGGAGAGCTTGTTGGTCCCTCTCTACATTCACAGAGGGCTCAATGAGGTAACTCAATGAGAGAGTAATGTCAAATGACAGTACAATTGACCAATCATATCTTCCCTCTAAATGGGTGGGCTTTATTTTCGCGGACTTGATGACAAGTTCCGCCCGCTGTGAGGTCTCTGCAAGTGACGCGTCCTAAAACCCGGAAGTAAGCTGCGCTCGGATTCCCTCGACAGAAAGCAATGGAATTTCTCCATAGGATTTTGGAAAATAGCTTGAAATAAGGTCTGTGGAAAACGAACCTGTTAGATAAATGCACGTTTTGTTCAGCCGGGTAATATCCACATGTCTACCCTACTTTTATTATTTTCGAATCATAAATCTAATCGATAGATTTATGATCGATAGATTTATAATTAGCATAAGTTCGTTCATGATGGCTCACTTCAGTGATAGTGATGACATCGTTGCGAAATTATTAACCGAGTCATTTTCAAGATTGAGTTACAATGATAAACTGGAGTGGCAAAGGAGCAGCTGCATGACCCCGCCATCAAGTGCTTCATCCAAAAGGACAGGAGGATTGACTTTGTGTTTAAGTGATTTGATCATCAAAGGTAGGCCTAAGTCATTTTCAATGTGGGCCGCCGTGCCGACTTAATTCATTTGTAATTGTTACATGGCTGTGGGTGCCCTGTCATGATAGGTGTCATGTATATAAATGGTGTTGTTTTGTGTGGTAGAGGGTCGCTGTCATTGATGCGTTTTGCACCCCGGGCCGTTGTTTTGATATTCCGCTGAAGTATATGGTGTGACGTAATAACTCTTCTTTTTTTTCGAGGGAAGGGCCTAGGTATAAAAGTCACGGCTCGCCACTGCATCTGAGAGGTGATAAGGACAGACTTTAGTGTCTTTCATTTCAAATGTTATAAGCCAAACAAGAGTGATCATTGGTTATTGAAAACATCACGCTGTTGGTTTAACGGGTGACCTTTATACTGCTGATAAACTAGTAAACACTTGTAAAAGGTCACAAGACTTTTAAGGTTGGAAACAGCAGTTTGCAACTGTCAAATAAAGGCAGAGGAAAAACAATGACAAATTCCCTCTGAACTCATGGAGTCCCCCATAACCAAGTATTATTTTATTCTTTTAAAATGTTTTCCGGATTTCATATAATATAAACACCAAATCCCAGCATGCATTGCGGCTAAAACATCCAATAAGCGAGCTTAAACCATAGCTGAGGATCTTGGGTAATCGCTCGAAATGCCTACGTCTGTTTCCGGTTATTTTTATTTTGAAATTCAGCTCCTGACGGACGCCAAAAAAGCCAGAGATTATGGAATTAAACCAATAAATAAAAGCAAGGATAATTGTGTGTTATTGGTGAGTAAATAATAGTGTGTTATTTTGAAAAGAATAACAAATTAGAAGGAAAAAAAGATTTAAAAATACAGATTTCAGTATTCTGAGGCTCTGAGCCCCATTTATTTTCCTCACAGACGGCAACAAAAGTCCAAAATTATACGATTTAAAATAAAAGCAATAACTGTGGCTTGATATTGAGTAAGAACATGTTTTTATGAACCACACAGCTTCCGGTCTTCCAAGACCCGACCGGAGAAAAGACGTGCTGCAGGCACGAAACACATTACCAGTAGAAATACATTGCTTTTAAAATCGTGCTGTGCAATACGAAAAAAAGGGGGAAAATGGTGTTGGTGAACACGAAATGCCATGAGACTGGTTGGCCTGCAATACTGCATCTATCATCAAATGACTTGTGATGCTGCCCATGACAGTTATATAATTATTGTTGTTAACTTGTACACTTTACTGCTGTCACAGTGTGATGTGGTCATATTGATCTACTTTCCATTATGTTTCACTGCGCTTTTCTCAGATTTCCCAGCAGCATGTTATTATAAGTTATATAAGAGTTCTGTGACAATAACAACTGTACCATTCTATCAATAATGAAAAACCCCAATGTCAGATGGAGTGCAGCAGGACCCACGACTTTAGTGCAGACATTTATGGTTCCCAGTCGATGGATCCTATTCACTTTAGTGATCCCTTGGCTTTTCCCCCACCATGAGGTTGACATTTGTGGTTATGAATGGGTCCATTACTTTGAACAAATATCTGACACATTGTTCAACTTATTGTGAGCTGTAATGAACTTATGAACATTTTCTAAAATGTCTGACTTTATGGCAGTCAAAAGTAGGGTTGGGTACCGAGAACCGGTTCCAGTTCGGAACCGGTTCCAACATTTCGATTCCAAGGGCATCATTTAGAAATGTGAATTTCGGTTCCGCTTTTCGATGCCTGAGGAAATGTTTCTCGCCGCTCTCCGTAGCCTACTGTATGACTGCGGCGAAGCGGGAAATGTAGCGTTGTACCTACACTTCCTACAGTGTAACCTGAGACCAGGGCCGCCCCGTCGCACTGGCATTATAGATGTTCGCCTAGGGCGCCAGATCTGTGGAGCCGCTGCGCTGACAATGTTTTGACCGTTGGTGCTCATCCTAATTTTCGTCCTTGATGTAACAACATTCATAATTAAGTACATGTAACACCCTTTTTCACCCCGGTTACACGTTTCATTTGCCCTGTATGATGGGCGCTGTAAGTGATGAAAATGGGGGATGTTGGCTTATCTGGCGCCCGCAGCTCACAGCCAAAATGCGAGGGAGCGAGGGAGAAAGGGAGGGTGCACTGGAACCGGCGCTGTTGTTATTAGCACCTGGTGCTAGCTGCTCTAACGGAAGAAGATGTTTCTACAATGATGTGGAGGGAGAGTCCTCTCCAGTCAGACTGAGGCTGATAACTACAGCTCAGTGAGGTAAAGAACTTAGTGTTTAGATAGTTCACTTTAGTCTAAGTTATCTCAGTGGGTCTCAAACGTTTTGATCACAATTTATGTAAACACATATTTCCAAGGCACTCCTTTATAATTATTGGTATAAAACAGGTTTGAAATCATACCAATGTATACTATAGGACAGTAAACCAGACATATCGTTTTAAACTGGAGATAAAAAAATATGCATAAATAAAATAGTAAAATAAGATATGAATGAACAACAAAAATAAAATACGTTACATGTATTTGTTATTGGCTATGGGTTATTGGTTATGCTCACATACTTATTTAATTATTCAAATGTAAACCGATCTTGTTCATATGGGTGTTTAGAGTTGTACCCCCTAGATCTAGTCTCTAGTAATTCTGCTTAAAGTGCACCAGATTGAAGCATTTTGCTTTAAAATGTTCAAACATTTCTTCCTGGTATGCCTGAGAAGGCAGATATGCTTGTTTTTCTCAACAAGAACTTAATCAATTTTTTTACCCTGCCCCTCAAAGAATCGGAATTGAGAACCGTTAAGAACCGGAATCGAAAAGTAGAATCGGAATCGGAATCAGAATCGTGGAAATTCAAACGATACCCAACCCTAGTCAAAAGTCAGTTGTTGGTTCTTGCACCTTGAAGGCCAGCACAAATGTTTATTTGCGCCAGTTGGGTCAAACTGGAACCATATTGGTCAGTAGACTTAGTTGTTTGGACAAAATAATGTTCTGTATTGTGCTCAGTCAATTTTGAAGAGGTTCATGCTTATATTTTGTTCCTCTTCTGTGACATGTTTACATGCTTTAATGTTCAAAAAGGTATTTATTTCTCTGATAATGTCTGTGTTGCAGAACCTCTTTTCACCCTGGACACAGTGGAGACGTTATTGTTGTGATAATTTTCTTGACTATGAATCGTGTGGTCTCTTAAATGGCCATCACCACTTCCCAGAGCCCAAGTTGATGTCACAAAGGTCTATTTTTATTCCAAACCACAAAGCTATTCAACAGAATTTTTGAATAAAAACAGCACATTCTTACACTATTTAACTAGTTATTGCAGATGTAGCGATCATTCGAATGTTTTGTTGTGTTGTAACATAAACCTGCCTTTAAATCAATACACACTGATCTACCTTTTTGATAAGATTGAGGAGAAGCGCCTTACAACTCCCCCTTTAGTGAGAGCAATCTCAGTGAAACAACCTGAGCCTTTAAGGTTGAACCCAGACTTATCTCACTTTCCCCAGTATACTCGCGGTGTTGCTGTGTAATGACAGGCAGATTGATCAAAGTGTAGATCTATAAAGCCCTCTCACTAACCGCAAGTTAATCTTCTACACCACACTTCAGACCTCCTTCCTTCTATTTGAGCGCCTAATACCGATTTGGGTCCTGTAAACGCTGGGGCATACCCCATGCAATCAGCTACCTGGATCAGCCTCATGCAGCTTTTATATATTATCTAAAGGGCCCTTCTTCTTTTCTTTTTTTTTAAAGGAACAAAGAGTAGAATAGACAAATAAAACAAGTTTAGACTTACAAGTTAAAGCTCAAGGGCTTTTTGCTTTGAATTTCAAAGGTTAATTGAAGATATATCCAAGATACACCTATACACATACACTCAGAAGTATTCTTGGGCTTAATCCTTTCTTAATCCTTCAATTTAATGGTTTCAAAAAGCTTTTCAAAAGACTTGTGAGAAATAACTTGGGGTAAATAAGCGATACAATCCCTGTTATTTATAGGCATGCAATCACATGCAGGCTGTTGAGATGGCGAATTACGCGGGTCTTCTGAAAGGAGGGAAAAACTGGCAAAATACTAAGTGATGCGATTCAGGCTCCTTTGCAAGGGAGCGCTGTATCCAGTAAATTCTGGAGCAGTTGCAAATAGCTTTGAAAACACCATGCATTGTGATTGGGAAATTAATTTCAGGGGTGAAATGTTGACTAAACATCAAGCTTGAATGCTCTGAATGCAGACAGACTCTTTCCAAACTTCTCAGATAAGTTGTAAATCTGCTGACGCCTCTTCCATAACATCCAGATGTAGTGTATCTAGCCGTACAAATATTGGTTTATTTGTGAAGGAATTTCAGAGGCAGCCACTTCATTTATGTCTTTTGACGGATAAGAGTTAGGATTTAATTTATTCTAGAGGATTCTTCATATGTTTTTTACTTGTAGTTTTTGATTGGTTTGAGTGCCATGAATGGCAATGCATTGTCTCACGTTGGAGGCACACATCCCTGCAATAAATACAACAAACTCGATAGATTGGGGGAACATATAGTTCATTTTGTGATATGGGGTAATTACCCCTTTAAAGAAAATAATGTTTTCCGAGAGTTCTCCAGTGGAACAAACAGTCAGATATACAGTTGTTTTTTTTAACAAGACAACAATTTATTCAGATTGTCTGAATTTACATATTTAGAGTGCTTCTGAAATATCGATAACAATCCCCATTTTACAGAAACCTGTGTGCATGCACAACTACGGTGATTGTTGTGGGTCAAAGTGGAACCAACTGAGTCTGCAAACTGTGGTGGAGGTTTACATTGGACCACTTGGATAATAATTTAACCGTTCATCAATGCGTTCTGTGAAGTTTGGCTTAGCTGAGGGGTTTGTTCGTCTGATCTGATTGAGTTTCTTATTCTTCAAACTTATTTTTGGAAATATTGCCTTTGATTTGTTGAAAGGTTATCTGAAATTGGATTTGCTGTTAAAAACAAAAATGGTGATATGATTTGACATCTGCTGTGTGTGCACACTCATTTAACTATTAGAGGCTGCAGTAATTTACAAGTAGAAGAAGAATATAACGAGTTATTCTCCTCTGGGATGCTGACATACTGTACATGTCAGCATTTTGCATTCAGCTCTGCTCACAAAGGATGTGAGCTAGGAGTGTGTTTTCAGGAAATCCTTTGAACTTTGAAGTACAGAGGATTATACATGTTTGTACTCCAGTTAGTGATTCATCGAATTACACTGACAAGCAAATCATGTATTGCACAGTAATTAAATAATGTCTTCCCACAGGGATTGAACAGTTACGCTGTGTCCAAGTATATCAAGTTTACATTCTACCTCGCTGCCTTTGTGCGAGTCTCACAACAGGAGGGAGCAGTTTGTCATCATCAGAAATGTGAATTTATTATTTTCAGTCAGTGTCTCAATTGTCTTTCTTGACATTTTAAATCACCTCTGCTAGAGTCTTCTGAAATCTCTGTCCTTAACTAAAAAGTTAGTAAGTATACAAGTCAAGTTATGAAGCAAAGGTCTAATATCTAGCAATGCTAAATGGAGTGAACTCAGCCTTACTTAAGAGCAATGCTACATTTAGCATGCTGATGTTTAGCATACTGTATATCATTTCCATCAACTAAGTTTTAAGTGTTAGCATGCTAACATTTTCTAAGTAACACTTAACTTAACTAAATACGTTTTGTCTAATGACAACATAACGCAAACAAAAAATACATGATGATGGCACTAGATAAAATCATGAACGGACAACCACAGTTCTTACAATAAATCCTAAATGAACACGACTTTCTGTAAAATATGCTATAGAATCCACGGCTCATTCTCTGGAAACCAATGTGACACATTTGCCAATCCATCCACTCCATGTTGATATATTTATATCCGGAGTCAAGGCTGATCCTCTTGCTGTAGTCCTGTGTCTTGGATCCTCTATCCTGAGTTCTGGATTAAGTCGTGGACTTCGGGTCGTGGCTGAACCTGTCTCTGCGGTCCTGCCTTGGGTCTCGTCATGCTGCTTCCCTGAAGGCTTCCACGGGATTGTAGCTGACATCCTCGTTGATTCATCTTCTTATTACAGACACATGCATTTCCTAACATTCGGTCTATATGCTGTAAAATGTATTATCTCTTCGATTTACACACGGCATCTATTGCACGTCTGTCCGTCCTGGGAGAGGGATCCCTCCTCTGTTGCTCTCCCTGAGGTTTCTCCCATTTTTCCCTTTAAACTGTGGGTTTTCTCCGGAAGTTTTTCCTTGTACGATGTGAGGGTCTAAGGACAGAGGGTGTCGTTTTTCTCATACTGATATTCTGAACAATCTGTGCTGTTGTATTTGCTGTAAAGTGTCTCTACTGTAGGCTATTTTTTATTATATGTACACCACTTTGGCTTGACCAAAAATCGTTTATAAATGTGCTATATAAATAAAACTTGATTTGATTTGATATTTCACAGAATAACCAAAAATGATTTATATGCCACTGAAGTCAGTAGAATTTAAATCTCTAAGGGTCATGAAAATCAGCACAGCATTGGCAATCCAACATAATAGTTGTTGGGATATTTCAGTCTGGATCAAACAGACCAGTGTTGTCCTCAGAGCCCTGAAACTAACACTGCTAACAGGCTAAAAGTCTCATGAACACTTTGAAGTGGACAAAGTTCAGATAAGATCCACAAGACATGGTTGTTTTGATATAAAGTGTGTCCTTCAGCCTCAAAAGAGAGGTTGAAACATAAAGCGTTCAGTCTCTGAGATTGCTTTCTTTTGTGGTTCGAATGGAGTCCATCCAGAAGAGAAGTCAATCCATACTAAGAGTAATACATGACACAGAATGAGTGAATAATTTTCTTCAGTGTCAGAAAACAGCAGCATTTGATCTCTCGGCTCTTTATTTCGTTTGGTTTAATATTCGACAGAATAGCGAGGTCTTAAGCCTCACGTTGCGTAATCTCACAGTTTGAGATTTGGATGGAGACTTCCGGCTTCAGCTTTTTAAAGTGTCTTGGGGTTTTACAGCCTTGACCACTAAACAGCTTATGCATCCGTTTTCTTTTACCTGCTGGCCTTTTCTGTCAGGGCCCAGCATTTAGACTCCTCAGATTTTGTTATTTTACTTTCACACCCCTGCTAGAGTTCAGAGCGTATAGCCGCTACACACAGTGTGTTTTCACCCAGAGAAGCAGCTTTTCCCTCCCGTTATCTCATCTCTAAACCAACTGTCACCGCTTTTAAAACGAGACTGCTATGATGGATCTCTGGGGACACAACTCATTACTCTCCTAACAAGTCCCACTGGAGGGATGTATTGATAAAAGAGTAGACCTGTCCTGGTTCTTAGTGCAGCAGATTTAGGGCAACAAATTGTAAAATCATCCCTGCGTTTAGTATTAATCGGCTTTGGTTCAGTCTCTGTGGGTTTGAACCTGTGGAATGTGAACTACTGAATAATTGACTTCATTAAGTGAATACCTTTTCACAACGCATTACATTCCTGGATTGTGAAGTTCAGCTATATATTTTCCTATCATATGTGTTGAAAATCCTCAAAGCACTTTAAATGTATTTCTATTTTCATCTTTTTTTAAAACACTTAGTTCAGTTTTAAATTATATTTTCTAAATGTAATCATAATTAAAGGTCCATTGTTCATTTCAAGATTAAAAGCTTCTCCACTTCTTGATCCCAATGTCTACTTAATCATTCTAATTAAGAAGGTTAGACCTTTATAAGATAAATTAAAACAATTGAAATGTGGACACATCCTCTAATTTTGTTGAACTATTACAAGGAACTAACAAGGAATCATGTTATTAAAACACAAAGAATCCCAAGATGTGTTTTATTTCTATGGTTTCTCATGTCATTTGTGCTTGTAATGAGCTGGTTTTCTCTCAAAAACCCACGTTGCCATTGAACTTTGGGATTGTAGCCTTTGCAGACCAATTACATGCACATAGTCTACATAACACACTACAGGAAAGGGACAACACAAAAAAGGGCCCCCAGACACCAAATTACAAAAGATGAGTACTGTTGTGACACCTTTAAATAAATAAATAAATAAATGTAATTTATATAGCGCTTCTCATCTGCCAAGACAAATCTCGAAGTGCTTCACAACAAGGGATACTGATACACTTTGAGAGATTAAACAAATAATTGTAATAATAATAAGAAATAAAAAAAATAAAAAATAAAATAGAGTACAAAAGTAAAAGTCGGAGATAGCGATAAAAATGGCATTACTCCAGGTGTACCATGCTCAAAGTTTATTGGAAGGCCTGCCGAAAGAAGAGGGTCTTAAGGCCGGTTTTGAAGACCTCGGTGGAAGGGGCAGATCTCAGCTGATCTGGGAGGGAGTTCCAGAGGCACGGGGCGAATGAGCAGAAGGCTTGGTCTCCCATTGTTCGGAGACGTGTGCGGGGGATGTGAAGAAGAGGAGCGTGGCTGGAGCGGAGAGAGCGGGTAGATGTCTGGGTATGGATGAGGTCACAGAAGTATTTTGGGCTTTGTCCATTCAGGGCTTTGTACGTGAGGAGCAGAACCTTAAACTGGATCCTGTAGTGGACTGGGAGCCAGTGTAGTTTTGCAAGTATGGGGGTTATGTGTGCGGACCTTTTTGTACCGGTGAGACCTCTGGCTGTGCTGTTCTGGACAAGTTGCAAGCGGTTGATGGATTTGGCTGGGAGACCGGAGAGGAGTGCATTGCAATAGTCTAGTCTTGAGAAGACGAGTGCATAAACCAGTTTTTTGATGTCATCAGTTGAGAGTGAGGGCTTCAGTCGGGAAATGTTTTTCAGGTGAAAGAAGGAGGTCTTGGTGATGTGTTTGATGTGGGCTTGGAAAGACAGAGTGGGGTCAAACCTTACACCGAGGTTGGTGACAACGGGGGAGAGAGGAATGAGCTGACCATCAAGGGAGGGGCTGATGTTGGCGGCCTTGGCAAGCTGGTCAGTGGTGCCTATCAGGATTGCCTCCGTCTTGCTGCTGTTGAGCTGAAGGTAGTTGGTGGTCATCCAGGAGCGGATGTCTTCCAGGCAGGTGTTTAGTGTTTGGATAGTGGTGATATTGGGTTGTGTTTTGATGTAGACCTGAGTGTCGTCGGCATAGCAGTGGAAGTTGATGTTATGTTGTCTGATGATATGACCCAGAGGTAATAGATAGATTAAAAATAGGATCGGCCCCAGCACTGAGCCCTGTGGGACCCCGCATGTCACTGCGGTGTCGTCAGACCTGGAACCCCCTAGAGACACGTGGTACTTCCGGTTGGTGAGGTAGCTTGAGAACCACTTCAGAGCCGTGTCCGTCACCCTGGTGTAGGTCTCGAGGCGGTGGAGGAGGATGGTATGGTCCACTGTGTCGAAAGCCGCACTCAGGTCAAGAAGGACCAGGATGCTGGGTGACCCAGAGTCGGCTGCCATCAGTAGGTCGTTGGCTACTTTTATTAGGGCTGTTTCTGTACTGTGTGCAGGGCGGAAACCTGATTGGAAGGTCTCATACATGTCATTGTCAGACAGACAATGACATGTAAATCTATCAATGCACCAATCATCGTCGAGACCTAACAGATATACCAATCTGGATATCATCCATATTATATAAAGAGAAAACAGCTTGAGAGGCTTGTGATTATAACATGGTTTATCAGTCAAAGATGAAAAATGCTATTTAATTGCATTATGGGTTCTGAGCTTGATTCATTACTTAGATAACGCCCCTCAAACATTAGTAAAGTGACATGCTGCCATTTATTGTCAACGTTACCTCCAGGTAACACCATGGTGCCTGCCTCCTCATGAGTCCTGACTCTGGAGAGAGAGGTTCAACTTTATGCAAATGTCCTTTCATGTAACAGGAGCAACAAGTCTGAGACAGCAATCCCACTCTCTTTGATTCCTCTGGAGAAGCCCAGCTCTTAGCAGCTAAGATCTAACTTGACTATGTAGTAACACTTCAAATGAAAAGAGGGAAAACATCATCATGATATAATTTAATTTAATTACCCCACTGCAGTTATTATGTCGTTGGCCCAATCCCAAATCACCCCCTACACAGGTTTAAAACTAAAAGAGCTTTACAGAAGAAGTAACACAATTAAATATGTTTGGAGTTTTATTTGAGTTATTAATTTAAATGTTTTGTCAAAGAGATGCTGATTTGAAACCGTTGTTACATACAGTTACGGCATTTCCTGTTTCTGCCGGAGAGAGGGGAGTTTGTCCCAAAGCTTGCTGCTGTATTTACTCCCTCCATCTGACAGGAGGGAGCCTCGTTGAGCTGCGAGTGTCACTCCACAGAGTTTACTCCGTCACGGAGGGGAGTGTGTAGGGGTAGGGTGTAGGGCGTGGTTTGGGATTGGACCGTTGTGTCCCTGGGCAAGACACTTCTCCCCAAATCGTCCTGTGGGGATTGTCCACAGTATTGAGTATGTCGCTTTGGATAAAAGCGTCTAACAAGTATAATGTAATGTTATATAGGGTTTTGTTAATGTTAATGGTCTGCAAAGGCTAAAACCCAAAGTCCCTCCAACACTGCCCCTGCCTCAAAATCACCATACTCCCATATTTCTTCGTTAACATAGTGACATCACTAAGTAAAACTCACCCTTCTCGCCTTGCGCACCAAAACATTGTACGCGATATGCTAAGGTGTGGGACATCTCTAAGCAGTTGACCATTCACAACAGAGCTGACTCGCTAACCAATCAGAGCAGACTGGGCTCTGGTTTCAGACAGAGGGTGAAAAGAGGTGCTGCAGCACAGGCAGTATGAGAAAAATAAAGAGCTTTTTGAACATTAAATCATGGAGACATGTAACGATAGAAGCACAACATACAATACTGTATGTCATCTTTAAAAATATGAAAACAAATCGGAATCAAAATACTAATCTTTACGAGTGGTGAAGAGCTTTCATTTCAAGACTGTACGTAAGAGTGTATTGCAAAAAGACTAAGAGTCTAAAGCAGGTGTGTTTCAGGGGGAAATTATCCCCAGGCCCTGCATTCAAAATGTCAAAGTGTTTCTCCTTTGCTCCTCCTTTACAGTAATTTTCATATAAGTTCTCATCTATATAATGCAGTAAGTATTGAGCAAAGTGCTTTGACAAGCTGAAAATAAAACCCAAAACATGGAAGTTAAATCACAAATGAAACATTGTTCATCTTGCAAAAACTAAAGAGATATGTTCTCTCTATTCCCACACTACACATTATAGTTTTAGAGGCTTATTCAAATTCAACTCATGCTGACAGAAGCTACTTGAACATTGTTATCTTAATAGACTGCAGCTAAGTCCCACTTTGTATCTAATCAGCAATTTCCCAAATGGCTCAGTATATTTTCCTATGAGGGAAGCGGAGGGAGCGGTACTCACTGAGGCTGGGTGCAGTCCTGAAGGTTACACATTCTGCGGATCGGTTTCGGCTTCTTGCTGGCGTCGCAGTACCCTCGATGGACCATTTTGGTGTCTCCTTTCTTTCGACATCCATACTTGGTGTACTGAAACCCTGTGAAAGAAGTGAGGACCATTTTGTTTTTTAGTAGGAAAGCGTTCTGTTTGTCCATGGAAACAGTTTAATTTCCTTATCAACCGGAACCTTAAACAACAAACCACCACCAAAGAAGCTCCTTTAATAAAAAAAAAAAGAGTAATATGAAAAAACAAACATTTTAAATAGCTTCAGCTCAAGAGAATAGGAACTAAAGTAGAGAAAATGAGACAATCAAATGCTGCCTACTTACAGCAAGAGCAGTGAGCCCATTCATCAGATGATCACATTTATAAAAGAAGGAACCAATTTATTCCTCTCAGGTCCTTTTGAAAATGTGATGGTAATTGTTCCTTTACCTCCGGCACAAGGCTTGGAACACGGAGACCAGCTCTTCAGAGCCCACTCAAACGTCTCCTCCTGGATCACGTTGTTGTTGTTGACGGGCACCGAATCTTCATGGATGATGTACTTGTACATTAAAGTAGACCGTGTTTCATTATCTTTAGGTACTATCTGCAAACAATGGAAATAACGAAAATCAAACAAAACACATGACCAAGGGAGCATCGTTCTGCAGCGTATTTGCATGAAACTATTCTAAGTGTAAATGTGTGCAAATTATTTGATTGAATTTCAGGAAACAGGAGAGTAATTGTTCCATAAAAACATTAAAGCAGTTTCCATAATTTCGTAAAAACAAGGTGTAATCGGTTGAAGACTGGAATTATCGGACAACAGGGGAGTCTGTGCTTGAGATAAGACTGAAGCCACTAGGGCATCCACTACTAAAACATATTCTCTCTGATCTGTTTTTCTCTGGATCTGGTGTGTTTTACAGAGTTTCTGGAGACTGGAAAACAAGGGAGTTCATTTCCAAATGGAAACTTTTGGCAGTATGATATACCCTGGAGGAGTATAGAGATGAAGAACCTCCTTTAAAACTTACTTCAATAACAAAACCTTCAATGTATGTTGGACACAGACATACTTTTTATATCGAATAATCGAATAATTCATGGTGAACTTTGTGAGCTTTTTCCAGGATGTGAGATCAAAGTGAGCTCGGAAAATACCCGAGCAGACTCACAGTTCAAATGATACCACATTAAGTCATTCCCTTTTTTTTTTAAGACAAAATTAATGACAAAGGGATGATAATTGTTGTTCTTAGAGTTGCGATATGGCCAATAAACTACATAATGAGGATCATAAGATAGCAGTGTTATTTTTATTTTTTTACTTTTATTGTCATTACACAGTAGGCCTACTTACTATGTGACAAAATGGTTTCTCTGCATTTGACCCATCCTAGTGTTAGGAGCAGTGGGCTGCCATTATGACCGGCGCTCTCAGATTTTCAGTTCTTTGATCGTAACTTTGTGTATTCTTGCGTCACTGTTTGTTCGTATTTCTTTTTCTATACCACAAGATTGTAAATTAAGATTTTAAGGATTAGGTGGTAGAGTTCCAACCATGACCCCTTTGTTCTTGGCACATGTGGGCTCATGATACAAATTGCATATTCAATGTTTTTTTTTTAACATTAAAGCATGTAAACATGTCACAGTAGGGCAGTGGTTCTCAAACTTTTTCGGTCAGGCCCCCCCTTTGGAGAAAAAAAAAAGTCGGGCCCCCCCAACACAAATAGTCAGGCTCAGTGGCGGCGCCAGAGATTTCTTTTGGGGGTGCTGTGGGGTAGCTTGACCTTTCATAGAGCGTGCTCAAACATTTAGGGTTTCCCATTAATGTACCGGTCGCTACAGTGGAATTTTCTACTGCAACACTCCCCACGCACATACACTATGTACCCGCGACTGTTACAATGAAGGCTCGATATCAAGTCTCGGCATATAGGTGTAAGCAGGGGTAAAGTGCTATTTTTATAGGTGGTGTGTGGACTTCACATAGGGGGGTCCGGGGGCATGCTCCCCCGGGAAGATTTTTAAATATTGAAGTTGAAAGCATCAATCTGGTGCACTTTGAGAGCAAAATGAAGAGATCTATGGATACATCTCTCAACACCCAGATGAAACAGAATTGTAAACAGATTTACTATTTCTTTATGGATATTTTATAAATCACTCTTTTAAACTTTATTCTTGTTTTACTGTCATATAGTATTTCATAGCTGTTTTTCATGTATTCTCTTATTTTTTTATAACTATAATGATCATATAAACGTGTGCCTCGGAAATAATTGTTTACATTAATGGTGACCAAAACGTTTGAGACCCACTGAGATAACACTGAGAGTCCTTTAGCTCACTGAGACTCTCAGTCTGACATGAGAGGACTCTCCTCCACTTTGTTGTTAAAAAAACTCCTTATATCCGTTAGCGTAGCTCGCTAGCACCAGAAGCTAACATCAACGATCTCCGGTACCGGTGCGCTATCTCTCTCTCTCGCTCACGCACGCACACAAAATGGCTCGTTACACACACACACACACACACACACACACACACACACACACACACACACACACACACACACACACACACACACACACACACACACACACACACACACACACACACACACACACACACACACACACACACACACACACACACACAGAGCCGAGCTTTAATGAAACACAGAGACCCAGACGTAATAGTACTGTATCATATTATTTTCGAATCAATAATTGTTCAAAATATGATTTTTTTTTTTTTTTTTATAATCTTTTTTTTTTTTTTAATAACCATTTGTTCTCCTGGTCTCTCGCGCCCCCCCTGTCATGCCTCTGCGCCCCCCTGGGGGGGCGCGCCCCCCACTTTGAGAACCACTGCAGTAGGGGAACAAAATACAAATATGAACCTGAAAATGAGCATCTATCTGGTCTAATTGGTTTGAATCCTACTTAAAGGACAGAAACAACTTTGTTTCTATAGGTAAATACAAATCTGAGTTGACAAATATGACATGTGGGGTACCTCAAGGCTCCATCTTGGGGCCTCCTCTCTTTAACATCTACATGCTACCGCTGGCTCAGATAATGAAAAACAACAAAATAAGTTACCATAGTTATGCGGATGACACACATTTACATAACCATTTCACCAGGAGACTATGCTCCAATTCAAACACTGAGTAAGTGCATTGAACAAATCAATGACTGGATGTGTCAGAACTTTCTCCAATTAAACAAAGACAAAACTGAGGTAATGGTTTTTGGAGCCAAGGCAGAACGTATAAAAGTTAGCACTGAGCTTCAGCCTGCAATGTTCAAAACAACAGATAAAGCCAGAAATCTAGGTGTAGTCATGGACTCTGACCTGAGTTTCAACAGTCACATTAAAACAGTTACTAAATCAGCCTACTGTCACCTAAAGAATATATCTAGGATTAAAAGACTAATGTCACAGCAGGATTTGGAAAAACTTGTCCATGCTTTTATCTTCAGTAGACTGGACTACTGTAATGGTGTCTTCACAGGTCTCACTAAAAAATCTATTAGGAAGCTGCAGCTGATTCAGAACGCTGCTGCTCGAGTCCTCACTAACACTAAGAAAGTGGATCACATCACTCCTGTTCTGAAGTCTTTACACTGGCTTCCTGTGTATCAAAGAATTGATTTCAAAATACTGCTGCTGGTTTATAAAGCACTGTATGGTTTAGGCCCAAAATAAGTTTCTGACCTCCTGCTAAATTATGAACCATCCAGATCTCTCAGGTCTTCAGGGACTGGTCAGCTTTCTGTCCCCAGAGTCAGAACTAAACAGGGTTAAGCAGCATTCAGTTATTATGCTCCAAATATCTGGAACAAACTCCCAGAAACCTGCAGATCCGCTGCAACTCTTACTACTTTTAAATCCAGGCTGAAGACTAGGGATGCATATCGTTGACTTTTTTACGATACCGATACCGATACCACTGAACGATACCGATAGTCAACCGATACATATCGTGATACTTTGAAAATGTATCATCCCACAATTACTCCCATAAAGCGCTTTACGATATAGTTAACATGTCAAATGAATATTAAATTCAATTGTGGGACTTCTTGGACCTTTTAGTACTGAACAAACAATGAAAAATACATAAAAAATATGAAGAAAACCGATTATGGACTATATTTTATAACATCAGGTGTACCGCGTGAATAGCACATCTTGTCAATGCAAACAGACCGTTATAGCACCGTTATAATTAATGTTAAACCTGAGATTCGACTAGAGAACAAATACATAATAGAATAATGGATCACAACAAATCTCATCTTTAAAATCAACATTTACCTTCACTGGTGAGAGAAAACAAATCCCATCACAGTCCTTTTTAATGGGACTTTTACCTTTCTAGTATTGAACAAACAATGAAAAATACATAACATATGAAGAAAAACGATTATGCAATCTAATTTATAACACCCGCCATCACGGGCTACGGACTCACTTTTAAAATTCATTTAAAAAAAAAAAAAGTATCGAAACCGGATCTGATTTCGGTACGGTATACCGTAGCCACCAATAACCGGTATTTCGGTAATACCGGATACCGGTATGCATCCCTACTGAAGACTTTTCTTTTTGCCGCTGTTTTTAATTGAAACTGAGCGGTTGTGTTTCGTTTTTAGTTAATGAACATTTGGGGCTAGGGAATCTGTGTCTGGGGACTTTGTCCTTGCTGATTTTCTCTGTGTATGCTGCTCGGGACGTACAGTATGTGCCATACAAGCGTACACAGCTCATGTTCGGAGAAACCTTAAAGAAAGGCATCAGTAAAATGGAACTTCTGTGTGAACTATTCATATCTTAAACTGCACTGTACTTTTTATTCATATACTTTATATTAATGTATTTTTTCTTTTAATGTTTCTTTTATTATCTTTTTAATGACTGTTTTTAAATGCCTTTGTCTGAATGTCTTTCATTTATGTAAAGTACCTTGAATTGCTATATAAATAAACTTCTAAAATCTGTCTATCTATCTATTCCATCATTTTTACCCTACAAATAAAAAACACATCAGTTGCACGGTCTAAAAAACAGCCGTCATTACAAGACTTTGAGACTAGACATACATTTAGTAAATATTGATAGGATAATAACAAATATATGAGATAAGGAGGGAGAATTTAGCAGGAAAGGGAATCTGGGTTGTTCAAAGGCTGTGCCTCTGTGTTGATATAATCATAAAGTAGATATTTTTGATAGCTTTTATATGGAGTTTGCAGCAGATTCTTTTCACATAAAATAATTTACTCTGACTTACATCACTCACTAGAAAAAACACAAAACTACATTTTTCCTAAGCATTTAATGGCTTGTCATTATCTGTGAAAGCAGAAATGTAACTGCTTGTGTGTAATGGGACATTACCAGTTGGGACGACTCACTAAATACCAATGTTGTGCTTCATCATTTATAATAATAATAATAATAATAATAGCTTCGATTTCTATAGCGCCTTTCAGGGGACCCAAGGTCGCTTCACAAGTAATAGTGCAAAGACAAACATAACAAAACAAAAGACAGACAAACAGAACAACAGATCGATTTAGGGGCCGAAAGCCTTGGCAAACAGATGGGACTTGAGGGCCCTTTTGAAGGAGGAATCATGAATGCATTACACATGAATATAACATTGCATCCAATTAGTGAAACTGATCTGTTTTGACCTGCAACAATGTATTTATATACTCTACTTACTGCCAAATTAAATATGAATAATTATCTGAATGATTTACCCTCCTTTATAAGATTACTTCTAAGAAAAATATGCTGTTAGTGAGAAAACTGTAGATGAACTTCTGTAAGATGGCCTGTTCTCCTCAGTGTTCCAATCAATATGTATGTAATCATGTGTCATAATATGGAGCGCACATAAAAGGCAATTTACTCAATCCTGCTACATGTGAGTCGTAGGAAAGTAGAGTCGGTATCCCTGGGGTAAAAAACAATAATGTGTAATGAGAAGGAAACAAAAGGTGAGATTACGAGTGTGTGTGAGCACTACACATCTCTAATAAAATGCAAACTGTAATAAAGACGTTAATCAGTAATGGCACCTAAAGCCCTGAGGAATAGAAATGAGAGATCACTAAACAGAAACAAGACAAAAACACATTTATAATCCCATCAAAGCTCCTCTTGTCAGCTACATATCAATTCATTTCTTCTGGAGCGAAACCGACAGAACACTTGAAACCTTTGAAGTCTGTTAAGAGTGAAAAATAATGTAATGATAGAAGAAAGACTGATTAGATCCTATTCCTTTTAGGACATTACATATGTAACACTCCTTGCATCATCATATTGCAATGGCTTCCAGAAATTATTTTATAATTATTTTACTAAGCTCTTAATGGTTTGGCACCCTCATATATAATACTTATTCTCTGTTTCTTTATGTCCCTGGTCGAGCCCTAAGGTCTCCTCAGCTGCTTTTGAACATTTCCTAAAGTCACCCAAAATAAAATGGGTGAAGCAGCTTTAATTCAGTACGCACTTACACGGTCAAATTCAGTGGACAGCTGAAAAATATATTTTTATTTTAGCTTTTTATTAGCAATACCTCCCTTTTGACAGGTCCTTTAATTATTCTTATAATTGTTTTTTTATAATGTTTTATTTAGTTATTTATTTTATAGTTTTTATATTTCTTTGTATTTATTCATTTTGTCTAATGTCCTCCTTTGTTTTACTGAGAAGGTTATACTTTGTTTTTGGGTTGTGTTTTTACGCTGCCTACAGTGAGTGTCTTGTTCTCTGTTTTAATTTGTGATGTGTGCCATGTTGTTAAAGCACTTTGAGCTGCACTAAGTGTACGAGAAATGGTACACAAATAAAGCATGATTATTATTATTATTTGTATCTATTTGTTAAAGTGCTCATTATCCTTTAGATGTGTATTGTGTAATATCATTATTTAGACCTGACATGTTCGTTAAACAAAGAGTACCTTCGATAACAACGATAGGGTAAGAATTAAAGGCATAAAGAACGTTTGTTTTCTGTTTCTTCAAACGCTGCTCCTGTACTGAGCCAAAAGTGACATGCTGCTCCAATTATGCAAATGCTATTAATAATAATAATAATAATAGATTTAATTTGTTAGCGCTTTTACAGGTGCTCAAAGACGCTTTACAGATATAGTGAGGAGAAAAGAAAAGGAAGGAACAACAAATAAATATATAGTTAAAGTTAAAGTCAAATAATACAAAAACAATCACACATTAAAAGCCAGATTGAAGAGGTGAGTTTTTGTGAGTTTTATTACATTACATTACATTACATTACATTGCATTACATTACATTGCATTTAGCTGACGCTTTTATCCAAAGCGACTTACAATAAGTGCGTTCGTCCAACAAAATACAACTTGAAGAAAATAGAATCATATAAGTACATCAGGTTTCATAGAGCAAAAACATTTCAAGTGCTACTCAACTGGCTTTAGAAAAGCCAGTCCTTTATTAGTATAAAAGTGCTTCGTTAATAGTTCTATCGCTCGAAGTGGAGTCGAAAGAGATGAGTTTTCAGTTTGCGCCGGAAGATGTGCAAGCTATCTGCCGTCCTGATGTCAATGGGGAGCTCATTCTACCATCCTGGAGCCAGGACAGCAAACCCACGTGTTTTCGCCGTTGGGAACTTGGGTCCCCCTCGCAGCGAGGGCGCAACGAGTCGTTTGGCTGATGCAGCGTAGTGCACGCGCTGGGGTGTACGGTTTAACCATGTCCTGGATGTACGAAGGGCCAGATCCATTCGCAGCATGGTAAGCAAGTACCAGTGTCTTGAAGTGGATTCTAGCAGTTACCGGAAGCCAGTGAAGGGAGCGGAGGAGCGGAGTGGTGTGGGAGAATTTAGGAAGGTTGAAGACCAAACGAGCCGCTGCATTCTGGATGAGCTGCAGAGGTCGGATGGCACATGCAGGTAGACCAGCCAGGAGGGAGTTGCAGTAGTCTAGGCGTGAGATGACGAGAGCCTGGACCAGAACCTGAGTCGCTTTCTGTGTCAGCTGGGGACGTATCTTCCTGATGTTGTAAAGCGTGTATCTGCAGCAACGGGTTGTAGCAGCGATGTTTGCAGTGAAGGACAGGTTGTTATCTAGGGTCACACCCAGATTCCTTGCAGTCTGAGTCGGGGAAACAACTGAGGTGCCGATGTTGATTGTTAGGTCAAGAGTGGGACAATCTTTTCCCGGAAGGAAGAGCAGCTCAGTCTTGTCAAGGTTGAGTTTGAGGTGATGAGCAGACATCCACTGAGAGATGTCAGCTAGACAAGCAGAGATGCGTGCGACAACCTGGGTCTCTGAGCGGGGAAAGGACAGAATTAATTGGGTGTCATCAGCGTAGCAGTGGTAAGAAAAACCATGCGGGCTAATGACTGATCCGAGCGAGTTTGTGTACAGGGAGAAGAGGAGGGGACCAAGAACAGAGCCCTGAGGGACCCCCGTAGTTAATTGACAAGGGTCGGACTCAGACCCTCTCCAAGTCACCCTGTAGGTACGGTCTTTCAGGTATGAGGTGATGAGGGAAAGTGCAGAGCCTGAAACTCCAAGTTTTTGGAGAGTGCGAAGGAGGATCTGATGATTCACCGTGTCGAATGCAGCAGACAGGTCCAAAAGGATGATGACAGAGGAGAGGGATGCAGTTTTGGCAGTGTGCAGTTCCTCCGTGACAGCAATGAGAGCAGTTTCTGTGGAGTGACCTGCCTTGAAACCAGACTGGTGCGGATCCAGAAGGTTGTTCTGATGGAGATAACAGGAGAGTTGTTTAAAGACAGCGCGTTCAAGTGATTTAGACAGGAACGGGAGGAGAGAGACAGGCCTGTAGTTTATAACATCAGACGGGTTGAGAGTGGGTTTCTTTAGGAGAGGGTTTACTCTTGCCTCCTTGAGACTGTTTGGAAAGTGACCAGAAGTTAGAGAAGTGTTGATGAAATGGGTGAGAAACGGTAGAATATCGTTTTACATTTTAATCCTGCTTAACCTTGGGTGTTGCAAGAGTGGAGCAACTCTTAGTATAGAAAAACAATGTTACTTAACCAACTAATTTAGTCAACCAACAGTACTTTTACAGCAAGTATTTTAAAAGTCCATTAATTCAACATTTTATTCAAAATGGGCATTTAGGGTTTCAGCTGCTGAGAATAAAGTTTTCTCTGTTTAATGATTGCAATATGAGGTTATTTGGACTAAGACTCTTGGTTTGACTAAAATAAGGCTTCGAATGGTGTCAACTCAAACACTAGGAAAAAATCATCAAGCTGAATAATTTCAATATTCGTCTTTCAAGATTCTTGAAAGTCTCTTCTCTTTCTGGCCCCATTAATCATCGTATTGTAAGTCTGGGCAGCCGATCGATACATTTGAGGCGAGAAGCCTGGGGCTGTTATTCACAAAGATTCAGAGAATAGTTTCAGAGAGCTCTAAGACCCCATTTACACGGGAGCGCAAACGCATACGGACCGAATTCGCTAACAAAAAAGTATTCCGTTCACACGCGTTCAGCTCATTTAACGTCTCCGTTCACACGAGACCACTGGAAATGCTGTAGTACATATGCCGGGCCTGTATGTGGCGCTGTACTTCCACACGAGACCGCTCGTAAGCACTGGATACGCTGTAGTACATATGCCGGGCCTGTAAGTGGCGCTGTACTTCAGATTTTGCACTAACATCTGTAGCATGGTCAGTAGCAGTAGCACTAGCAGTAGCTACTGACAGTAGCTACAGACCATGCTACAGCAGTGAGCAGCAGAGGTGGGACTATGGCTTCATCGTTATCAGGAAATGATCGTATAGGGCATACACACTGAGACGCTTGGCCCCCCAGAGCGTTCCCTTTGCAGATCTATCCACCTTGGGACCCGTTATCGTTTGCGGGATCCGTTTCCGCAGTTCCGTTACGGCTTTGTGTGAACGAACGGGCTATACGCGAGAGAAAAGTAGCAGATACAACCCGTTTCGTTCTCGTGTAAACACCGCCTAAGCCCACAAAAAGTATTGTGTAAATATGTTGGTTGGCACGTAAATCTTTTCATTACATTTAACCATTTAAATGTTTCCAATTGCAAAATATATTAGGTTTTTGATCATTTCCTTTTAATGCGTTCTCTAATGGGATCGATCACAAACATTAAAACGTTAGACTCCTTACATAGAATTGAATCTGCAGCGTCTCGTTAGCTCACAGTCATAGAGTGTTTGGACAATATTTCTCTTGCCTCCTTGTCTTTGGCCATAATCTCCTCTGCTGAAGAAACACTTAAGCCTCTTAGAATCTCTCCTCCCTACCCCTGAGAGTTTTTCACCATGGGATGTCTCGTAAGAGTCTCTTTGTGAATCTTTTATCCATAGCAGGATCTAGACCTAACAATAACACAACATTCCTAGAAAATATCATTTTTCTAAGATTTTTCTCCCAAATGCGTCACTTGGGCACTTAAAAATTGTATGTGATATGATCAATAGAACTCGCACAGGCTTCATCAGAAGAAGTATCTTCTTAGTTGAGAGAGCTGCTTAACAAGAGAAGTGAACATATGACATCGTGTATTAAAACGTTGGACAATCAGACTACTGACTAATATCAGATTTTCCAGAATCACAGCAGCAGTTTAATGCAGAAGTGTTTTTGCTGTCTTATATCCTCCTGACGGGAAGCACTGTGTTGTGCAGTTCAAATTGTTTCAACTTTGACCTCCAGTCCTTACCACTAACATTTTGATGCACAACCAAACAGATAACAGCTGTATGTAGCCAGCTGGCACGGGAGGTAACAATAGAAACAAAACATAAAGCTGTTTTTGCTCTTCGCCCTCGCAGTGAGCAAAGAGCAAATTGCGTTTCATTTGAATGTTGCCATGTCATTTTACTGGCCTGAAAATCTGATTCCAATCATATCAATTCAACACAAAAAGATAAGTAAAAGTGATGGGAAAATAATGAGAAAAATAGGCTTACCTGCTTCTTTCACAGGGCTCATTTTCAAGCAAAGAGGATATTACAAAATGGAAGTACAAGCAGTAACAGAGAAGGAGTTATAATTACCAGAACCACCACAGGGTCGTGAAGAGGTCCGTCAGTGTGCAGAGTCTCCACCTCGTCCTCAATGATGTAGTGCCACTCCACGCCCAAGTCAATGAAGCTTCTGGACTTGACTTCCTCTCCTTTCCCGTTGAGGATGTAATGTCCCGTTGCCTGGTTCTTGATTGCTGCAATCATTCATTTGGTTATGACCCGGTGACAAAGAAACCTGGCACTTGCTTGGAATGATTATGGCTGAAAGTTATAATGGGTTACTCATGCAGTACATTTATGGAGAACAAGCGCTTGAACTTCTTATATAATACAACTTCTACGACCTGAGGCTGAAATGAGAATTGGCATGTAACCTGTTAACTGCTTTAAATATATCTGATGTAAATCAGTTGCAATTACAAGATGTCAAAACAACCCGACTTGTGTCTGCTAAAGATCCTTCCCTCCTGCTCCAGTGCAGATTATAACAGATTAGTCCATCGATTGAAAAAAACAACAACAATGCTTCAACTTCACATCAACTTTCACATAAATGCAGAGTTGACAGCAGGAAATAAGAAGCCACTAGTTCTTGAAATCAAAGCAAGTAAGAAATATCTTCAAATTGATCCATCAGCACATGTCATTTCAAAGTGAATGACAGTGACAGGAAAGATGGATGCGATAGAGAAACTACAGAAAAGGAATAATTGTAATGCTGTCAGCTAAATATTTCATTAAGAGTTAGATGTTCACCCTAGATGAAATCTTAACAAACACATTTAATTTTGTCACTTTTTTCTTCTATTCTGCTACAGCAACCACATCTCACGGAGTTCAGAGTCGATGTATGGGGACAAAACATTGGATTTCCTAATTATATATAGAATGTCAACTTTAGGGTGACTGTATCTGCGAAGGAGTGCGGTCGTCTTTCAACAAGAGGGTTGCGGGTTCGATCCCAGCCGTTGCAGTCAATAATGTCTATGTAACCTTGCGCAATATACTTCACCCTGAGTTGCTACCGCCTACAGCTGTGTAACAACATGCGTTCAGTGCTCTTTGCAAGAACGTTAATGGTGAGTGATGAGGAAGAATCAAATATGAAGCTGTGCCCTGGACAGCTCCCTCAATCAGCCTTGTTCTACACATTTGAATTGGTACATTTAAAATCATTATCTTCGGTAAAGCAGATTAATAATAATAACAATAATAATGCAAACAAATGATAATTATTGCAGATTATAGATTATAAATAAATCATTTAGGGACAAGGGGGTGAGATTAAATAAATTATACTTCTTCTCACTCCTTTTTGAACACTAGATGTGGCACTGTTTATGTTGCTAATGCTGTTGTTGTTGAATTTCTCTTACATGACTATGCACTGCAACATTTGTTTTGTTTTGTAATTATTTATTTTACTTGTTCGAAATAAATGTATCAATCAATCAATCAATTATCTTTGTATTTGCTGTGAATGACCTGTGGGTGTGTTTCCAAGGATCCTCACTCGCCTGCCTTTGTTCCTGCTTGTCTCCTTCCTACCTGCCATCCTCCAACCATGCCCCTTTCTTCCCTGCTGCCTCTAGATTCCCATTCCCCCTCATCCCCTGTTCCAGATCCCCCTCTAGAATAATAGTAATACTTTCTTACCACCACGACCCATTTAAAAGACGACTCAGTGATTAATGTGTTGTGATGACAGAGGCCATTTCCTCTGGCACAGTCCAGCTCTCTCCTGAAGCACACAGCCGATATTGCTTCTACAGGAGCAGCTGACCACTCTCTGGGCCTTTCAGCTTCATGATAACAAAGGAGAATGCTCCATCAAAGGCCATTAAAGCTAGCGCCAGAAAGTGTGTGAACTGTTATTGTTGTACTTTTTAAGGATTATAGATAAAGGGAGTTTTTGTTGGGTAGTTGAGTGGAGGAGTTCCACATCTGTGGGCCTTATAGCAGCTGATGTAGTGATGGTAACAATGTAGGAAGTGAATCATGTTGTTATTGGGCAACAAAATCAAGGCTGTTTAAAATTGCATATCAACGTACTGCTTACTTAAAGGTGGGGTAGGTACGTTTCAGAAACCGGCTCGAGATACACTTTGTGTTATATTCCATGGAATGCTCTTAACATCCCGATAGCAATGAATATCTTAAGTGCTTTGACAAAAAATCCATAAAAAAATGTCATCTGTGGAAGCTGTGGTACTGTAAAAAGTAACCTCTTTACACAACTATTGTCATGATTCTTGTGTTATGTCACGTTTTAGTTTTGTATGTCTTGTTATGGGTGTGTTTCTGTTCTCTCTGTCATGTTTTCCTCCTTGTGTATTGTCTGGTCCCTCTCCCTGGGTTTTTCCTCCCTGTCGTTAGTTTCCCTGGTGTGTCTAATTGTTTGATTGTGTTCACCTGTGGCCCTTGTGTTTCTCCTCCCCTGCCCGGCTGTTTCTCGTCTGGTGATTACCCCTCCCTGTATTTAGTCTGGTCTCTTCCTGTGTTCAGTGTTGGTGCTTCTTTTGTTTGTGACCTAGTTCACCGTAGAGTGTTTTGTTTGTTTCCATGTGATATGTTCGATAAGAGCCCTTGAAATAAAGGTATTATCAGTATTATCTGCGTTTGGGTCCTACCTGCTTCACTCCGCGTATCAACTATTGGAACAAGTGAATGAGGCTGGAGGTTTTTTTAATAGAACTAAATAAGGTGGGGTTTAAAAGCTTCTATTAACACTAGATTGCAATTTAAAGCGGAAATAGACCCAATTTAGTTTTTAAGTTATTACTTTGAAGTAAATGTTTCTGGCACAATGTAATTACCTATTTACCACACTTTCACTATGCAATTTGTATGTCTAGCAGCAAGATATCGATTTCTTCGAACAGCATTGGGAATTAATTGGTAAATAATGTATCTGTATATATTACTAGCTTTCTCACTGATCGTCTGAATAAAGGCAGCACCAACACTAATAACACTTGGAACTACAGGGGGAAAGTTGTCCTAATTGCTACTTAAAGGATGAGGTTCAAACTTGGTTTGTACAGAATTTAAGCTTCTATGCGTATTTGAAAAACACAAGTTAGCAACAGCGTTTCAGTTGTAACAGCTGAGCAGTTTTTGAAAGTAGTTTGCTTCCTCTCAGTTGCTTAAAGAGGCCCTATTATGCAAATGTGTACAATTAATAATTGCATTTTGTGCATCTACCGTCACATGTTTATATGCTACAATGTTCAAAAACTGCTTTAGTTTTTAGAGAGCCCAGAGCCAAGTCTGCTCTGATTGGAAAGCTGGCCGGCTCTGTTGTGATTGGTCAGCCGCTTAGAGATGTCCCTCCCCTTAGCTTATCCCGTTCAATATGTTGGAGCGCTAGTAGCGCTAGCCAATGGAAGCGCAAGTGTTAGGTAATGATGTCACTTTATTATGGAAGTAAACAAAGGACAACAATCAAGGTGTTCATCCTGTTGGACCTGTCTGCTGCATTCGACACAGTGAATCATCAGATCCTCCTTCGCACTCTCCAAAAACTTGGAGTTTCAGGCTCTGCACTTTCCCTCCTCATCTCATACCTCAAAGACCGCACCTACAGGGTTACCTGGAGAGGGTCGGAGTCCGACCCTTGTCAATTAACTACAGGGGTCCCTCAAGGCTCTTGTTCTTGGTCCCCTCCTCTTCTCCTTGTACACAAACTCGCTCGGATTAGTCATTAGCCCGCATGGTTTTTCTTACCACTGCTACGCTGACGACACCCAATTAATTCTGTCCTTTCCCCGCTTAAGCATTTGCACACTATTTACAAATAAAAATAAAATGTTGTTACTGTCTTAAAACCATCCTCGTCATTATATAGAAACAACAATCAGTGTCTTTCTAGTACAGTACATACATTATACCAGGCCACCCTACTTACTTGATTGTCAGTGATTGGGTCCGATTGGTCATTAAGCTGGCAAAGATAGCTCTGCCTGTCAAAGTTTTCAAAGAACCCACTGACACACGCGAGGAACATTACGGGCATGACCAATTACTCTAAGCTACTGACTCATTCATTTTCATCCTTATCAGGGGGGGCCAAGACCTTGACTACGGCTTTGAGACGCTTCATACTGAAGGAGGACCGAGCCCCGTTCAACTCACTTGCAACGCAGAGTGGGCTTCGCACGTGTGGAGGCTACTGCTAACTGTCATCGCCGGTGCCGACCTCTGCAAGGCCAGTAGTCCGGGCCCCGTCTATCCAGGACGGGCTTCCATCGGCGGATCGGGTAGGCCATGCTTACCTGCTGAGTGGAACTTCCCCCGCTCTCCCCCTCTGACTATTACGATGCCCTTTGCCAGTATTCTTCTTCTAACTCTTCTAGTCTCCCGACTATAACGAAATTTAAGCAGAAGTGCTTAATCATGTTGCTTCTACTTCTGTCTGGTATTCAGCCTAATCCTGGTCCTTTAATGGTATGTAATACCCCGGCGGACTTTAAGAACTTGTCTGGGTTACACATCATCCATGTAAATGCTCGCAGCTTGCTTCCCAAAATGGATATGTTGCGAATTTGGTCAGAGTCAACTGGAGCTGATCTAATTATTGTTTCTGAGACTTGGCTTTCAAATAAAATATTGGATAAAGATGTCGGAATTGACGGCTTCAATATTTATCGTTCGTACCGCCCCAGGAAAGGTGGTGGCGTGGCGATTTACGTGAAACATAATCTTGCTGCACAGGTCATCTTCTCCAAATCTGCTGTTAAATCTTAGCACTAAAGATTGATTTATCTGGTGGTCAGTTTTTAACTTGTTGGTTGCTATAGGCCCCCTTCTGCTACAAACGACACATTATCCTCGCTAATGCAGCTTTTATCTCAACTACAGTTTAAGGAAATCATCCTGGTAGGTGATTTTAACTGGGACTGGCTTTCACCAGTGTCTGATGATTTTAAAGCTCTTTGTATGTCTCTAAATTTTACACAAGTCATTGAAAGTGCCACTTGTCTTAACACCAGGTGTCTAAAAAAAATCCTCTCTTATCGATCTTTTAATTACTAATAAACCCCATAAATATACTGCAACCGGGGTCTTTGCTAATGACCTGAGTGATCATTGTTTAGTTGGTGCTATTAGGGATACCAAAATCCCCCGTACTAAGCCCTGTGTTGTACGGGGGATTTTAAATGGGATCGTATTTTATTGATTGGTGATAAACATGCTCCGTTTCGCCGGTTCAGGGTGAAGGGCCGTGATACCCCCTGGTTCACTTCTGATCTGGCAGCCCTCTTACGCAAGAGGAATCTGCTTTGGGCTGCTGCGAGGAAGACAGGCTCTGAGGCTGACTGGTTTCTTTTTCGTCCACTGCGTAATCGCTGTACTGCTTCCATTAAAAAAGCCAAAAGCAATTTTTACTTATCCTAGACCACAGACAGTTTAAACGATCCTAGGAGATTTTGGCATACCATAAAATCCCTCTCTGCCAGCTCTCGCTCCTTAGAGCTGCCTCCTAACATTGTTGTTGACTCCATCCCTGTGTCGATTAAGACAGAGATGCTTAATTGTTTTAATAAACATTGTATTGCCTCCAGTTCCTTATTTGACACATTATCGTTTGGTAAATCATCTCCCTCCATCACCACCAGTCATGCCTCCAGTAGCCACACTTTCTCCTTCAACCCCTTCAATGTTGGGGAGGTTTGTAAGGCTCTAAAGGGCCTAGACCCTAAAAAATCAGCAGGCCCGGACGATCTCCCCCCTTATTTCTTACGGCTAGCTGCAGATATTATAGCCAAACCACTGTGTCATGTTTTTAATCTTTCTATAACAAACAATGTCATTCCAGATGTTTGGAAAACTGCAAATGTTCTCCCCTTATTGAAAGGTGGTGATCCCATGGTGATGAATAATTACAGACCAATTTCCAAGCTCTCTATTTTAGCTAAAGTACTTGAAAGGCTGGTGAATGATCAAATCAAAGAATATTTAAGCTTGAACAACATTCTATCTCCTCACCAGTCAGGCTTTAGGAAGCAGCACAGTACAGTAACGGCTGCTTTGAAAGTAGTGAATGACATTGTTGAGGGCTTGGACGCAAAGAGCTACTGTGCTGCCCTTTTTATAGATGTATCCAAGGCATTTGATTCTGTGGACCATGGCATTCTATGCCAGAAGCTATCTCATATAGGCCTGTCTGACCAAGCTGTTGGTTGGTTTGCAAACTATCTTTCAAATCGCAAGCAATGTGTAAAATTCAGCGGTCTCTCCTCAAGCTTTCTTAATGTGCCCAGAGGTGTTCCTCAAGGTTCGGTCTTGGGACCGACCCTTTTTACAATTTATATAAATGATGTGGGTCAAAGTATTGATATATGCAGATGATACTGTTGTGTACTGTTGTGCTAGCACTGTTGCCCTTGCATTTGAACGTCTGCAGTCTGCTTTTGACACTTTTCAGTCACATCTGTTCCACCTTAGGTTGGGGTTAAATTCAGATAAGACAAACAAAAGTCATGTTGTTTTCCAATAAGAAAAAGTTACCAACTGTTCTTCCCTGCATCATGTCTGCACAGCATAACCCCATTGAAGCTGTTAACACCTACAGATACTTAGGCATCACTATAGATGAACATCTCTGCTTCAAACCACATATTGACAATTTCTTAAGGAAATTTAAATTAAAACTGGGATTCTTTTTTAGAAATAAGGCCTGCTTCTCCACAATTGCGAGGAAACGGCTTGTAGCTGCCACATTTTTGCCGCTCTTGGACTACGGGGATGTTGTGTACATGAACGCCTCAGCTCACTCCCTTCATCTGCTGGACGCTGTCTACCATGGGGCTCTGAGGTTCATAAAAAGCCATATCATACTCTGCCCCCTCGACCTGGAACACACTTCAGCAGGAACTTAAGCTGACCAGTTTGATACCCATCACAGATTTTAAACTCATTTTAAAAAAGCTGGAGAAATCATCTGTGGGTGTTTGCACCTGCTATATCTACTGTATATGGATTTCAATGACTACTTTTTTTACGATGTTGTATTTTAGTGTCCTGTCTGTCTGTAACTTTGTGTGGTAGTGTTACCACTGACAGGTCTCTCTTGAAAATGAGACCTTGTGTCTCAATGAGATTTTATAAATAAAGGTTAAATAAAAAAATAAAAGACGCCTCATACTGAACTCAGAGTTTTAAGAAATAGAAGGTGACTGTCAATATATCTTGGTGTTGGTTCAGCAGACATACAGTAGTGAACACTGGCTCCTCTAACGGCTTTATATCAGATAGTAATACCAAAGCAGGAAATAAAAAAAGATGAACTTGATGGCTGGAGACGGACAAACTCAACTCAATATCACTTCAATGCATGCAGAACAAAAAGTGACTGTTTGGCTATTTTCTACTGAGACGAGGCTCACTTTTCTTTAAGTCAGCTGAAGCAAATGTCTGATATGTTGGCAAGATAAATAAGACTGGCTTGACTTGAATGACATTTAAACTCAGCGAGGGGAAAAATGTCTCCCTTCAAAGCATGACTAATGTGACAAGCTCCTTTTATAAAGGACACGATTCACCGTTTTTTGTCCTCCGCAGGGACACGATCTTCCAATCATAGCTTAGCAACTGTCACTAGGCAGCATGACAGTCGAGCTTTGAAAGTCACCGAATGTTGAACGGCCATTATTAGGTATTCTCTGTGGAGGAATGTAACTAAAGTATATTCTACTCAATGGTAACTACTGTATAGGCCGGGTATTTTTCAACCAGAGCTATCACAATATCTTACCAGCATCAACACTTGTACCTACCCTCAACGATTGATACTTTGATTCAGAAGACAGTGCTTTGGTCAGGTAAGGTTTACCTACAACAACTGCTTAATTAGGGTTAGGACAATAATGTTGTTTAAATTGAAATGGTGACCATGATAAGATATAAATAATAACTACTTAGTTTAGCTGCTCTTTTGATGATAGGTAAAGAGAACCAATGGCTAGCAGTAGGATGCTTTACGGAATGGCTGAGATTACATTATTAATTAATTTAATAAATGTTTTACTTATTAGACCCTTATACCCAAAGCAACTTACATACGCTAAATTCTGTGGACAGTCCCCACAGGAACAATTGCTGATAGTGTCTTACCCAGGGACAATGCAACATGCGGACTGCAGTGGGGGTCCAGGTGGGATTGAACCAGTGTCAGCGCACTAAACCACTGAGCCTCCTGTGGCTCAGATAGCTAAACTATCACTACGGCTAGCAATCTAATTTGCTAGCGTGTTTGATGACCCTTACTGGTTGTACGAGCTATTAAAATGTTATCTGTTACATATCACACTGGCTATTGACTTAACAACAGTATAAAACATTTCAATAGAAAAATTGTATGATAAATACATTCAGGCTGATTTTATTATTAGAAAAAAAATAATGTTCATCTATATTTTCCCTGCATCAATTGCTGTAAAGAATTCTTTTTTCAGGGTATCATTACATGTGGTTTTCAAAATCTTCATTGGGAGATTTGTTTTTATGACAATTCATCCTAGATATAATTAAGCAATAGCTCACGACAGGCCGTGGTATATGCTCATTATATCACAGCTAAGGGGCGTGGTTCGGCCCGACGCGAAGCAGCACAATTCATTATGTCAAACCTTGGAAAGTATCTAGATATCCCTGCCCTAATGCCAAAGGAACTGCACACTGAATATGTTTTGCCGTTTGATATCTATGTCTGGACCGCTGCGTAAAAAGGAGGGTTTCTGTCCCGTTACTTCTCCGCTGCTTTCTTGTTACAGTTTGCCCAACGGTATACTGTTTTTCTCAGACGCGGAGGGATACTGACTTGTTGTGAAAAGTAACTTACAATTCTACCCGTGGTATACGCTCAGTATATCACGGCTAAGAACCAATCAGATTGCTTGATTTGACTTGTCCGTTTTATAATGTATTATTTTGGAGCTGTAGGTTTTTCTTGAGTCACTAGTTTTAGTTTTGGTATCATTATCTCTGAGCTGCACTTGACAGCGTTCTTTTACAAGAACAGTTGTCTTTTTCACCTTTTTTAGTTTGACCTTTGTTTCCGCTTCAATTTGAGAAGTTAACAAGGCTACAGAAAAGTAGCCCTTCAATGCTATCGTCTCTCTCTGTTGGTCACATGAGCCGGTCCAAATCAAGAGTATGGATGAGAGCAGCGCTCCGTCACTGCCTGGCGAAATGGCGGCCACGCTCACTTTCCAGTAAAAACAAGGGTCAGCAATATCATGCCTAAAAGCTGCTGTGAAAAATATATATCCGTGCCTGCAGTCCTCCACGGAGAGAAGGAAAAGCACAATCAATGTCAGTCAATATATGTACGCCTGTGGCATACACTTCATCACGGCTGAACTATGATGCCAATGAGTTTAAAGTCAAATGTCAGAGTCAGAACATTACATCATTTGTAATGTTAAAAGTCAAAGTAGTAAATATACATAACACTGATTAGCTGTCCACTGGCACTGACCGGACATCAATCCCCTATTGATTTATATTAAACTATAAACCTATGGTGATCATCTCCAAAGACATTATGTAATGTTGTCTTTTTGACCATTGTAATTGGACTCTTTGCAGATTAGACTTTGGACAGTATTCGTAATGTTTTAATGTAATTGGCGAACTCTTCAGAATTGGTATTTTCTGCCAGTCAAATGACAGCAAATGTTTTCACTGAAAAAGGGGCGATGACTTGGAGGGAAAGTAACCGGATTGGCTGCTCTCATCTATAGTTTTGTTGAAACGTGTATCCAGCCTGGAATTTGTGGCTCGATAATAAAGCTGTGGCCTTATTCCTCCTCCGCTCTCAAAGTTCAGTTACAGTATAACTCCTTTAGACACTGCAGGGTTTATAACTTCAACATAAACAGAGGTCAAAATAATGCATTTAACATAGCCGTTTCTACAAAACACATATATAACAGTTCCTCTCCTCTGAGTCTGTTAAAAAGATCCCAGGCACAATCCTGCAGCTTTAATATGAATATATATATATATAAATATATAATGTGAATTCACCTTAACATAGTAGAGAAAATAGTAGTAGTAAAAAAAACTGCAGTGTCATTATTCTGGCAGTGAAAGAACCCACTTATCTATTAATCTCTCTTCAATAGATAATAAATTATGAATGAGCAATACGAAGACTAATTATCTCTGCCTGAGAGGTGACATGGAATATATTATGCAAAGCCTCACATCTATTATTCTACATTATGTGTTCCCATTAGTCTTCCTGGAAAACAAGAAGAGGATGTTGAAATGTCCTCTCTGATTTCATACAGTACATGTGTTGGTGTTAGGAAGGCACACTTACCAAGAATTTGAGGGGAGGCCTCATGTTCTTGGATCATCACATGTCTAGCTCCAGGAGGAATGAGAAACATCTTAAGGTAACCTTTGCCAAGTTTGTAGCGGCAGCAGAAGCAGATGAGGGAGGGTTAGGAAAGAAAAGACACACACAGGTAAGTTAAGCAGATACAGAGACATATTTGTTTGCAGTGGTGGACATCACGCATGTTTCAGAAGTGTTGCTCGACAGAGAAGAAAATGGTAAAATGTCTTCTTCAATAGAAGCCTACAGGTATTTTTTTTTATTGAAACAGGCTGTTCATTCACATCTATCTTTTGCGTCATCAAAGGACTCTTAGAAATGTCAACATATTATTGTGTTACTATTACGTATAACTCAAGATATCCCTTAAATAAACTCTCCATTCCTTTATTTTGAATATACGCAGACAGGATGGGAATGCCTCAAGCCATGTTTCAATAAAGCGTGAAGAACAGGGTATTTTCGGACTACAGGGCAGCAAAGTGGCCTTCTGTCAGGGATGTCCACCGCCTGCAAACCTACCATGACTCACCGAGTACATTTCTAGAGTCTTCCGTCTCATTTAAATACACATTTCGGGCTCCTTTGGGCAAAGAGAAGGCTCCTCTGGTCTTCCCTTCAAAATGAAATGAATCAGTTAGTGAGTCTCGCAGTGTTTCCTCCCGTATCCAATTTTATCATTTCTCTGCAACATCGCCTACAGTGGAGGCACATTTAATTAGCATAGCAGGGAGCAGAGCAATTCATATCGGGTGAGGAGGCAATCTATTTTTTTACACTTGACAATCACCAGGACTGAATTGCTGTGCTGTGATTACTCGCCCTTGGATTTGACACTGGACACCTCCTGACGCAGACGATGATGATTATGAATGCGCTGGCACAATGTCACAGTGTTCACACAGGGTCACAACAGGTGGCAGACCAGGGGAAGCTGCTCACTCTGCTGTGTGTTTGAGAAGATAAATTGCAATGTACCTTTCGGAAAATGCCAAAAGATGCCCTCTTCGCTGGAGAACATTTTATAATAGCAGCCAATTTCAGAAACCTCAAGCCGCTCAATAGAAATCACAGTTTGATTACATGACTTTTTGTGGACTGATTGGAAAAACTGCACACAAGAAAGCTGTCTAAAAAAGACCACTTTGGATGTGTGGGGTTGAATGGAGCATCAGCATGCCAGTTGAGGCTCAATCAATCAACTTTTAAATAGCGAACAACATCCCAGATTACCTCCGAGTCTGTCAGTTTGTTTGATGACTTTTTTGTCTGCACAAAGACCTCTAAAGTTAGTTTGTTAGGCTGTTGAAGCAATATACATTAAATGATAATACATACAAAAACAACATCTCTGGATAGTGAACCTGTCACAGTTCCCACAGTCAAACCTAAACAGACGCTTGATTAGTAACAAGGAACAGAAGAAACAGCAGATGACATCACTCTTGTCTCTAAGTCACTACAGTGTTAGGCATCCATCTGCTCTACAAGCTGCACAGTAAATGCTATAGGACAGCAGTAATGGAGTATTCAGTAACACTGGATACTTGCATATTGTGTTTTCCAACAAAGGGCTTTCTTTTTGGGCTCTCTTGCTTAAGTGTTTCCCTGTTAAAAAAGGTGAGGGGTTAAAAGAGAGAGTGATGTTAAGAAACAAATTATGAAATGGATTGATAACAGTTTCAACAATTCTGAAACGGTTTAATGAAGCCTTCACGTCAAATCCCTCACAACGTCAATTTTCATTTGATTGACTTTATGACATCACGTCACATGGATAATGGTGTAATGGTAATATAGTGATGACAGATGAGGCTGGCATCATGAAAACGTTTAATTAAATGCACGGGTCGTTTGTTATTTTCTCATGCTGGAGGTTAATGTGAAAACACATTGTTCACAAAGAAAATGAATCACTTACTCACACTCATTCAGCTTCACAACGCAAAGTACGTTTTGTTACAGACAAAACACCCATGTGTGTGTGTGCGCCCTGTGTGTCTGCAGAGGGGAGATAACCTAAAGGAAGCAGCCTCAATTGAATTTGTACGAAGAGAAAGCACACTGTCTGAATTAACAAACTCAATAATAAAAAGAGAAACTAATATGTGAAATGAATAAAAAGGGGCATAATTATTTTTCTGCTACTTAATAAGGTTCTTAATCCAAAACAAAAACAAATGTGACAGCTGACAGATACTGTGGCTTTTCCCGCTCCCTGTAGATTTATTTATTAGCTTTGAATGTAATATTCTGCACATTAACAAAGATAAATGACAGAGATCTGTAGAATGTGGACGCCATAGTGTCGTGCAGTGATTACATATTTTTGTAGGCCGACCCGGAAGTTAGCGCCACAAGGGCTCATTTGACAAAAAGGAATGGTCTTTTTCCTTTTGTTTTCGGAGTATTGCAGAAAGCAAGATCTATGGCAAACACACGTTTATGATACTTACACATTTTGTTCAGCAGGATAGTCCGCGCAGTTCAACACCTTTATGGTGTATAGCGTAAATGCAATCGGCAGTAGTAAAAAGCTCATGTTTGGCTTGACACAAACGACATCACGATTCCATGGCTGTGCATCACTACCGCTAAGCTAAAGCCGGCTAATGTTCGGTGTGATGACGTTTAGTATTTAGTACTTTAGTACTTAATTTTGCATACGCCATTTTTAAAAGACATGGAAGATTTGAACACTCACCAGTGTGGTATTTACTTAAAGGTGGGGTAGGTACGTTTGAGAAACCGGCTCGAGATACACTTTTGTTATATTCCATGGAATGCTCTTAACATCCCGATAGCAATGAATATCTTAAGTGCTTTGACAAAACATCCATAACAAAATGTCATCTGTGGAAGCCGTAGCACTGTAAAAAGCACGACCAATCACCTGAGCCGGCCCGGCTAAAGTAACTGGATGGCCTACCTGCCTGTCAGCCTTCCATCTGTGCACAAACTTATCTCGTGCCCTCATTCGTCATGTGCGCGTTCATGTGTGTTGGAGGAGGGGCTCTGTGAGGAAGTGGCACATGTTTTCCGGCTGTGTATTTTCAAATTCTAGCGATCTCGAGCTGGTTTCTCCAAAATTACCTACCCCACCTTTAAGGATTTTATGTCGTAGAACAAAAAGTGGAAATCTCCTAAACTTGTGTTAACCACAGATCTTATTCCACATGTTGAAAAAAACATTTTGAAACTTTTTCAGAAATCATACTCTGTTTGTGGGATTAGGTTTCACATGTTAAAAGGAGTAAAACAAGAGTGCCACTGAAAAAAGATTACTAAAGTGCAGCATGGACAAAGCTGCACTCCACTCACAAACATGTGGACTGGTTTCATGTTTTCTTACCAGGTTTCTTTGGTGTTCGGGTGAAGGATCCTTTCACGGTGCGGCAGTGGGAGTTGTCCCCACCACAAACACCACATCTGTCTTCAACTTTGGTGGAGCCAATCTCTCTGTCGCAGCCGACATTCTGCAGACCACGAACATAACCAGACAGATTAGTTGAGATTCTTTTTGGACTTGTTAAACATACAAAGTGGTTTTACAACAAGGCTTCATAATGAGATTATCAGTGCTAAATGGAGACGGAGTTGTGTAAATCTGATTGTGTTTTGAATACGTATGTTATACAGATCCAGCAGAGCATTCCAAAGCATACTGTTTTTGGTGGAAAGTAACTTTGAACATTTACTCAAGTACTATACTTAATAACCATTTTAAAGAACTCTACTTATGTATTTTTATATTATGCTACTTCATACTGTACTTATAATTAAATACATTACTGCGGAAGATTTGCTTTTACCTCGACACATGTATCTGATAGCTTTATAAACTTTGCATGGTCTGATTATTAATACAAATAAAATAATTAAATAAATTCTGATGCATTAATAAAGATTAAGCTAACCAGCAATAAAGTAATTGAGGCAACAGCAGATGGACCTTTACCATCTGCAATTTTAAAGTGATAGAAACACAAATTGCATCAATTATTATTATTTATTTTTTTAAATTCAAGACAAGATGGACTTTTATTAATCTCTCGTGGGGAAATTGTTTCTCTGCATTTGACCCATCCTAGTGTTAGGAGCAGTGTGCTGCCATTTTGAACGGCGTGCCTTGCTTAGGGACACCTCGGTAGCACTTGGTCTTGCCGGGACTTGAACTGGTGACCTTCCAGTTGCCAAGCCAAGTCCCTATCGACTTCGCCACCACCGCCCCCATATCATTTTACAATTATAAAATAACAAAAATCATTTAAAAAGTGTCATTATGCAGTGAGGACCTTTCCTTTTTACACTCTTGGCATATCATTTCGTACTTTTCTTATTAAAATTGTATTGCATCACCTGTACTGTACGTCTACACAGTTGTATTGTTACTTTAACTAAATGTAATATATTTGCATACTTACTCACAACTCTTTCTCCATGCGATGCAAGGCAGACACAGGGGCAAGGCAGGGCCCTATTATGCTTGTTTTTCAGGTTCATATTGTTTTTTTGTGCCTCTACTGTGACTCGTTTACAAGCTTCAGTGAAAATCCCCAAAAGCACAATAGGGCCCCTCTAAATGTTCCTACAAAGTGCATCTAATTTTCTCCAAATGTGTTATTAAACACAGTTTTACCAAGCAAATAATTTGTAAGCATTTGTGGTTTTATGACTATTAGTTGCCAAATTCTTGTTGCTGTGACATACGCATTTCTGTGACCAAGACTTGTATCTTCGTATGTACTTAGGTGAACATTGACATTCTGCTTTGATTAATTTCAGTGAGGAGGGAAATGTCAGATTTTAGACTCCTGGTTCTACGCAGCATGTGCAAAGATAAACCTGTTACTGATCGGTTTTCCAACATCACACTTTGTCTACATTTGTATAGATTTAAAATACAACTTTTACAACGTCAACATCATGTAGTTTAACCACATGCTTACCACACATTCTCCCCGTACGCAGATGCTGTAGGCGTCTTTGTAAGAGCATCGTGTCCCATCATGCACCAGCAGCTTCATGTAGGCCACGTCTGATATCTCCTTTGACTGGCAGTACAGGTGGCATCTCTTGTTAGCTACAGGAAAACACATTATAAACATGTTGTGGAAAGCAAAATCCAACTTAGAGAAAGATTGATATTTTGAAAGACTTTCAAAGATGAATGTGTTGTATTTACATAATAACACTTATAAAACATAAAATATGCACAATTAGATCCAGACTTTCAAAGGGTAAAAGGGAAACATGAAGCTCATTAAATATACATCTCTTTATGTTGGATAGTACCAGTTAATAGCTTGTTTTTCAAGTGGCTGCATTCTTTATTATCTTGCCGAAGAACTGACACAATGTCCCACTGCTTTTGCTGCGGAGATTACAACTATCTTGCAATTTACACCCACCAACATGTCAATTCTGACAGGCATCGACAGGCATCCTCTCAAATCAATAATGGCCAATTAGAAGTGGTATATTATATGCAAAACTTCCTCTACAGTATGTAACCTTTACACAGCGGGATATGCGCTCTAACTTGGCTAGAGTAAAAACACATCTTCAAAAGTTGTGATGATTAATCACAGGCACTTTCTCTCAGTTGCTGAACTTCTAAAACACAATGGGAGTTTTACAAAAAGATAAATAAATCAACTCCTGAGCTCCGTGCCTTCACAACTTCACACCATTCATCTGTTTGCATCTCATATATTTATCCATTATTACAATAAGCAATATTTAATTTCACTGTACAGCATTTCCTCTTCTTTTTCTATCTTAATCTATTTTACTTGCATATAGTTTACTCTAAGTCTTGAAACATTCTGTTGCAATATTTTATTTCTACTTTGATTTAGTTTTATGTCGTATATATGTTTGTGTTGCATTGATGGAGGAGCCTCTGACTTAAGTGTTTTCATTGCATATCTACACTGTAGCTGTGGATATGACAATAAAGCCCTTTCAACCTTTGAACACAATAGGAGTTTTGTAAATCCATCACCATTGAAACTCTCTACCCTGACCAACTGCCCGATTGAAACAAAATCCTGGATGCAATGCTACTACCTCAAACTCAACTGTAAGACATTTGGCATGCTCATCATTGGTCCCCAATCCCTCAACAGAACCAATAATAACTTCTGCTTCACCAATGAGGACTCCACTCTTTCTCCCTCCATACACATCCGCAACCCTGGAGTCATTTTCAACAGCAACCCGACTTTTGAAAACCATATCAACCACATCACCAAAACCACCTTAAAAATATAGACCAACAAAACTAACCTAATTAAACTGAAGTATATTCAGAACTCACACCCGCTCCCATGACCACTGATCTGCAGAAACTCCACCATTTGTCCTCATTTTAAAACATTAAAGGTGGGGTAGGTACGTTGAGAAACCGGCTCGAGATACACTTGTTGTTATATTCCATGGAATGCTCTTAACATCCCGATAGCAATGAATATCTGAAGTGCTTTGACAAAAAAACCCATAAATAAATTTCATCTGTGGAAGCCGTAGTACTGTAAAAAGCACGACCAATCATCTGAGCTGGCCCGGCTAAAGTAACTGGATGGCCTACCTGCCTGTCAGCCTTCCATCTGTGCACAAACGTATCTCGTGCCCTCATTGGTCATGTGTGCGTTCGTGTGTGTTGGAGGAGGGGCTCTGTAAGGAAGTGGCAGATTTTTCACTCGAGCTGGTTTCTCCAAAACTACCTACCCCACCTTTAATCAAAACTCACCTCGTCAGAGCTGCTTTTAATGTGCAATTCATTTCGTGTATCTCATGACTTAGGTCTTAGATTTACAATGTATCTATGAATTTGAATATGTATCTGTAAGGATATTCTGTCTTTGAGTCTTTTTAAAAGCACTGGGGTGGTGTTTGCACACAAACCTATACAAGACACTACAGGAAAAATAAAACGCCAACAGCATTATAGGGCCCCTTTTCCAAATTGTATCAGGTGTTTATGTACTTTTATTGAATTTAGATTCCGTGTTGTAGTGGAGAGCAGGAGCAGAAGACACCAAGTATTATCCTTATCCATTGGATTTTTGCTATAATGGTGATATTGAACAATATTAGACATACAAGAAAATAAAAGCCCTTTTTCCTTCATTATGTCTCCATTTTCTCTGGATTGGAAATATAAATAGTTTCCTATTCCTAGCCTTTTTACCTTTCAAAGTAAACAAAATAAATGCATATACTGTTGGCTGTATGGTTACAAAACTATCCCCGATTCATTTATGGTTTGTTATTAAAGTAAAGTAAATTACCCTTAGGGCAAAGGCCAGAATAACCTCACTCTAAACTAATTCATATAATCTTGTACAAAAGGCCTTTGATTTTCTATTGAACGTAATACCTTTTTCTAACTAAGTGTAAAAATACTCTCGACTCTGCAGGATAGCTCGTTAGCTTCCATAGAACAACGGGCTCCCACTTTACATTATCAGCCTTCATAGGGTTTTCTTACTTCTTTTCCACATGACTGACTGGGGGAACACAAAACAATTTAAATACAGGAGGTTGGAAACTGCTCCATGGAGCGAAGCCAGAAAAAGCTAATTCTGATAAAGACATTTTAAAAAGATGAACGTTTTATATCTGCACTATAAACTCCCATCATCTTTACAAAAAAGGGCAATTTTGAGCGTGGATGGCTTTAAACGCTGCATGCTGGCATAGTTATAGGAAGATGAACACATATAAAACAATGGAAGAAAGAAAATACAAAAAAAAAGTTCAGAAAAGGGTCTGGTCTGTTTGATAATGTCCCTTAAACGGCTGGGAAATGTTTCGAATGTACAATATATTTATTTCAGTTCTTGCTGTCAGAATGCAGATTCCCTTCCCTTGTAGACTTTCTTTGTTCTTTCTTGGCCCAGAAAAACCTTGAGAAGTCTCCCGTTAACAGTGTTGGGACTAACGCGTCACAAAGTAACGCGTTACTGTAACGCCGTTATTGTTGGCAGTAACTAGTACTCTAACGCATTACTTTTTTAATTCAGTAACTCAGTTACCGTTACTACATGGTGCGTTACTCCGTTACTGCATTCATTTTTTTATATAGTCAACAGCCAGGCGAACAGAGATGAGAACTGTACTTAAGTACTTGAGTAAATGTACTTATACTTCCTGTGTCACATGCGGAGACGCGCTGTGGGCGTGTTTGTGTTGTTTACTAACAAGACTATCATGGCGGCGGCGGAGCTCAAGTCTAGTTTCTCCACCTGGAGATATTCTCACTATTTCACTTTTGTCGAGCACAAAGAAAAGAACGTTTTAGTTAAATGTAAGTTGTGGTCCTGGCGGGTCAAAGATCCTATCTACTACTGCCCAAACCAGTAATTCAAATCTCTTAAAACATCTGCAAAAACAACATGCTGGGACGAAGCTAGTAACTAAGACCACAGAGACTCAGCCGACGCCACTCCACCTCCACCTAAGCAACAGCGGCTGGATTTTAACCAAGGGACTGCTAGCCAGAGAAAAGTCGATAAAGCCATTGCACGGTATGTTGTAGAACACATGCAGGCTATTGCTACAGTGGAGTCACCCGCTTTCAGGGAGCTAGTTAGCATGATAGCATGTCCGGGCGGCACACGGCATATGGGACGGAAAACTTTTTCCAACTACCTGGAGAAAGAATATACAAAAATGGAAAGCCAGCTAATATCGATGCAATCCAGATTGCATATAATGCATGTCAAGTTGATCAACAGATTGTATTATTCTCCAATGCAAAACAGTACTGAAAGGAAGGCTATAAGGGCATTAATGGGAGCCCTTTTTTCAAGTAACTAAAAAGTTACTTTTCACAGTAACGCATTACTTTTTTGTGTAAGTAATCAGTAAAGTAACTGAGTTACTTTTGAAATGAAGTAACTAGTAATGGTAACTAGTTACTGGTTTTCAGTAACTAGCACACACACTGCCCTTAAAACAAAATTATCTTTTGAAATGTTTCTGGCTTACTGTCAGGATGTTCGTAGGGCAGCCAATGGTGTTTGGCATTTTGGAATTCAAAGTGGGAGTTGCGGAGCTGGCCACTGCTTGAGCTCTGAAATCCTCGAAGTGCTTTGGGCAGTCATCAGAGTTGCAGAGCTGATACTCGAAGTTCACTCCTGGGCAGTCCTGGCCGCCATTGGAGGGCCTGCGGGGGGGGGGGGGGGGGGAATAGTAAGCAGTACTTTGAGACCACAATGTGAAAACAAATCCTGCTTAACCCTAAAATGGACAATCACATATAGATATTATGAACAATGTATTGATTACTTTGTTCTACATTACACTCATATTACGATGTTACGTCACTGTTACGGACTCTGTTTTCTATCTGCTTAGTCATCGGTCTGTGAGTGTTTTCAGCGGTGCGTGTGACATGTAAATGAGCTGTGCGGTAGCCCTGATGTCATTGGCTGCCCATTTTCTGGTCCGCCTCCTGGGGATTGTGATTGAAGCATGCCGGGGCCGACGCGCTCCAATCGCAGCGCACAGCCGGCGCACACCTGCTGCAGATGACTACAAAGCCTGAGGACAACTACCACTCTGGAGGCTCTGTGGTGTGAGACAGACGCCTCTAGCCTCTTGTTGTGTTTACTCGTTGTGCTCGATAATACTGTGAATCCTCTGTGTTCAGTTATACTGCTTAGCAGCGTGTTTAAGTAGTGTTCTGTGTTTAGTGTAGTATGTGTGTGTCAAGAAGACCCAGGGTAGCTTAACGGTTAGCACCTGTCGATCAGCTGTGGTTTTTGCACAGCCGTTTCAGTTACATGTACCACGTTTAACGTGAGGTTTTTGTTTTCCCTTTTATTTAATTATTACTCTGTATGATCTGCCAAACTCGCTGCTTGCCTGCCATTTTGTTTCACCATATTATAATAAAACCATTTATAATTATTACCAATTCCAATCTGGCGTATGTTGCTTTCCTCTTCCCCTAGTCGGGACGTAACAGTCACCCATATTAAACATTGATACACCAATATTACACCCTATTAAACCATTATCCCACCTGTATTTCACCCATGTTACACCTTTTTTTACACCTGTATCACAACCTTATTATACACCAGTGGCGAACCGTCAGGGCCTTCAAGGTATTCACAGAATACCCTGGAACACTCAGATAAAACAAACAAAAAATCGATTTAATTATATAAATAAAATGTATATACAATTTATAAATGAAAATCGTATCTGTTGGCGGCGGTGGCGGAGGGTGTGTGTGTCTACAGAAGGTCCAGTTGTGATAGACACGGTTCGCCACTGTTATACACATATTTCAAATGTATTACACATAGACACAACCTGTCAAATGACTGTTTCCCACACAATATAGAAATCATTTTATGGTTAATGTGTGATGAGAAAACATGCATAAAAGATTGGCGTTACGTTTAACATTGCACCTGTAATGCTCTGTCAGAGTTTCCTATTTAGTTTTCAATGGGGTTTTGCACCCCGTGTGTGTTTTTACTTCATGCCTGTCTTTTCCCGCCTTTTTGATTACAAGCTCAATTTCACCTGCTGCCTTTTTCTAGAAGTTGCTTACATTGTTTATTTTAACCCCAGTGTTATTTGTATATGTCATTAATAATGATTGACTACCAAGCCTACAAAGAACAATTACATCTGACAATAAACGTTTGCCTTTCTAAAGCTGTTAAGCAATTACAACAGAATAGTGTGCACATTATACTTTAAAGACTTAAGGGTTGATCAGTGAACATGAGCAATTTCTCGTTGAGTTAGTGTCTAGCTTTAGGTCTCCTTCATGAAGGTGTGATTTATTATATGCCCATACTGTACGTAGTTGTAACAGAAGTGTTATTCACTCTGCAAGAAAGTCAATAATTCTATTTTCAAAAATGTCAAAAGATTCCTTTGATATAAGGAGACTAAAACTCCTTGGTTATCGTAGCCACGAGTCAAGTTAAATAAACTGTCATGGTGAGAATAAAACACAGGGGACTAGTATTACTAGATGTGATGTGGACTTTAAAACCAACATTGGGCCCGATTTCTCTTCCTTTGACATTTTGCATTTGACATAAAAATCAACTAGAGAGAATATGCGTAGTTTGAGGTGTTTGACGAATCAATGCTGTCCTTTTTCTGGTTAGGATAGCCTGAATAATACCCATACTCCCTGTAGCTCAGTAGGCAGGGTACATTTAAGGTTACAAAAAAGGACATCTACCCACTTAAATTATCCAACAATACCTGCCAGCTAGGATCAACCTCCTCCTTTAGGTCAACATTTTGTAATAATGCCTGTCACTCACGCTGGGCTGGTGCACTGACGCGTCCGGAAGCGAACTCCAGTACCACAAGAGCGGGAGCAGGAGCCATACTTGCTCCAGGAGCCCCAGGCGCCATCTTGCTTGATCTGATTAGGATTCTTCCACATGCAGTGACCTTTGTAGCACCACTACAGAGGATGACAGGAGACAGGGAAACATAAAAGACTCAAATAACATCTATTTAGAGCAGAATTGATGCAAAATAATGTATTTTGTGACATCTTTGTAATTGCTAGAGGATTGATGCGTCATGGGAATATATAATAGGTAATGAGGTGGGTGCTGATGGTTAAGGTATGAGTGTTTATCAAATAAATCAATACAAATAATAAAGGCAACAATCATTACAGAGCAATAGAGCAACATACAGTAACCATTTAATTAATGATGGTTAGTTAAATAAATAAATAAATATAACATTTTGTGAAAAAAAGACATGACCAATAACACAAATAGTAGTATTACGAATAATAACAAATACTAGGTACTTGCTACATCAACAAGTATAATGCTAAAGCAAACAACAATATGCAACATTTGTGTAATTGATAGGGGATTGGTGTGTTATGGGATATGGTGTCAAGTTGTGAGTGCTGTTACCTTTAGGCATGACTGTATATCCATTTAATCATTCATGATAATGTCAGAACAATTACATAATACTAAAATAAATAACCATAAAAGTAAAAATGGTGAAATGTATTGAAAGGGGAAAATTAAAACTAAATTAAAAAAGGACCAATCACGAAAAAGTCCCCAAAATGTATTAAGATAATAATAATGAGAATAAATAGTAGATACTTGCTACATTAACAAGTATAAAGTGCTGAATCACAGGATAGTAATTGCATTATGTTAAAAGGATAGGGATTGTGTATTATGGAATAAGTGTTACATGATGATAGCTGCTAGTGTAGGGTTGGAGTGTTTTTGGCACAAAGACATACGTCTGTTTTAAGCTGGGATTCGTTCACAAGCTGATTTAATGGGGTCATGAAAGCTGCCAGTGTGTTGCTTAGTGCTGATGTGAAATTATTTGCATTACAAAAAGGTCTACCATTATGCGATGGGTATTGTGTTTCTTGTTTTTTAGTGTTGTCTGTGGATTGGGATGGGTGTCTTGATGACGGGAAGAGCAGTCACTGACACAGACGGTCAGAAAGGGGGACGCTGCGGCTCGTTATCAGGGATATCCTGTCAGGGGCTTGTTTCCAAAAGTAATGTGTTAGTTTGCAGAGCCAGCTGAAGTGGAAGTAATATCTGATGTGTTCATTGAGCATCGTGAGCATGTATCCCAATTAAAAAAACAAAACCTTTTTTTTTACATTTTGTCTTGGGTAATGTGAGTTTTGTGAATACAGTTGTGGCTGAATGTTAGCATCCTCTTGCTAATTGTGTGAATTTGAGTGAACTGAAAGAGAAACCCTGCAGCAATGTTACATCATCTGTGAAAAAGGTTCCCAAAAGAGTGGTAGCCCATTGTTTTCAACAATCATATGTCATTGTTAGGCTGATGCTGTGGTTTTGCAACTGACATGCATTGTTTATTACTCACTTTTGGAAAAACTGCTGTATGATCGCGGCTATTGTGTAATCATTATCTAATCCATCAAAGATTCTTCCTCCCTCACCACATTCAAAACATCACTCAAAACCTACCTGTTCAACACTGCATTCAACCACTGACCACCCCCCCACTATTTTCTGTTTTTTTTATCTGTTTTTGTATTTTTCTCTGTAGTTTTTTTTAAATGATTTGTATTCTCTGTCAAAGTGTCTTTGAGTTTCTAGAAAAGCGCTATACAAGTATAATGTATTATTATTATTATTATTATTATAATAGTCCTGCAGATAGCTATAACAATCTTGTGGAAAAGTGGAAACAAGCACCAAAATTCATCCCTTTGGGGTCATTTATTTTAAAAACACGTTTCCAAAATGGCCGCCATTTCCAGCCGAGGAAACAGTATTTTAACACAGAATTTATAACCACTGGATCTATTTTTGTGATTTTGGTATTGAGTTATTTGTTTAAGACTATGGGGAATATATAATACAATTTAAAAAAACTTCTTCAGAGTTATTTTGTATAATTTTAAACACAAAATGTAAAAATGTATATCTAAAACACTGGATTATTTCAAAAAATATATATTTTAACGATTTTCAAACTCCAACAGGAACTAAATTCTGCAAAATATCAGTAAATTGGTTAAAAGTCAAATGCAGTGCACAATATGTGCTTTATTTAAATTCTCTGAGCAATCACATCTAACACATCTTATCAGCAGTGTCCTTGTTTCCACATTATGACATAAAGCTCATGAATACAAAGGAGATAGGAAAACAACATTTCACCTTGGGATGGGACTGTTCAAAAAGTATTTGAATTCACCATTGACATTGGGCGCGCATTCTCTGATTGCCATTCTAGTCTTTTCTCTACGTCCAGACACCTTTTTCTCGGTTCTCCAAACCAGTGGCCATGTAGTACTACTGCATATAATAGACATACTTACTTTTCCAGGAGCACACTCCGTCCCATCGAGAGGCGGACCCTTCTTGGTTTTGCAGAAGTACGGGTTGTCTGGATGACTGCACCACAGCTGTTTACATGGGTCAAATGTACGGAACTGAAACGTAGAGAAGAGGAACATTGTGTGTGAGGTCAATGAGCTGAACATTTAGGTATAACAGCCATGAATCTGATTGGAAATGTTTTGTGTTAATACTGTATGGCGGATGATGATTTGTATACATACAGTATAAAAACATAAACCGAGGATGACATAAAGTATAAAATATAAATCAAATCAAGTTTTATTTAATATAGCACATTTATAAACGATTTTTGGTCGAGCCAAAGTGCTGTACATATAATAAAAATAGCCTACAGTGGAGACACTTTACAGCAAATACAACAGCACAGATTGTTCAGAATATCAGTATGAGAAAAAAAAACGACACCCTCTATCCTTGTATATGAGGTGTTAAGTATCGCAGTCACACTATCTGACGGACAGCTGCCACCCAACAGTTACAAGCTCCACTATCAGGCACTCAGCTGAGAGGAGTTGGGATGTTTTTCGTCCCTTCAAGGTTGTATTTTTTTAAAGGAAGAATAGAACGGATAGGACTCATTGAGAGAACTCAAAAATTTGCTTTTTAGCTGCCCTCAGCATCCTTCTGACAAAAGGTAAAGCAATTAAAGGTTCTCCTCCCTTATGGTATTGATGTGCATATTTTCCTTTATGTGTGTCATTATATTTCCCCAATTGTCACTTTCCTGTTCAACCTTCAATCGCTGCGGCAAATCTCACATTAACACTGCAAACATGTTTCATTTGAAAGCTTATAATAAGATATTAGATAACTATCTCAGTCCAATACATTGTGTATAATGAACACCATTTATTTGCGCTCATTGGGTGAATTGTACTTCGTTCTTAATGGCAAGTCACGGCCATAGTAACAGTAAACCCACACTAATTTTCTAAGCTTCTTCACCAGTAGTGGCATGCTGGCACTTTTTGCGTTCAAACTATCATAACCTTGTGCCTCCATTCTCAACACATTCTCACTCCCAACTCGGCCTATGTTGACGTTATGTAGGGGTCCTTGACGTCACTTTCCAACGCAAGGGGGGACCCTTTAGCGTCGAGTTTCAACTATCAGGGAGTCCCGTTGACTTGCATAGAGCTCCCTGAACGTCGGTAATAGACGAGTTGGGATCGCGGCGAAATGCTCTCCGCAGATCCATTCTCACAGCTTTTATCAACCTTTTTCTTACTCAATATCAAGCCACACTTATTGTTTTTACTTCCTTATTTTAATTGAATAATGTAGGACTTTTGTTGCCGTCAGTTATGGGGAGAGTAGGGGCTCAGAAAACTGAAATCTGTATTGTTTCATCGTTTTTTCCTTCTAATTTTGTATTATTTTCTAAACCACACACTGTTATTTACTCAACAATAACACACAATTATCCTTGTGTTTATTCCTTTGTTTGATAAATAAACACAAGTTGGAGTCCGTCAGGACCGAGGGTCGGAGCAGCTCATTCAAACACAGAAAGCTGTATTTTCAAAATAAGAGTTCATTTTAATATTATGTTTTATAATATATTTTTTTATTAACTAGACCACTGGGTCATGTTAAGACCATATTTTCTGTCGGTTTGGTGTTGCAAATATAAAAACAATATATGTGTGGATAACAAAATACATCCATCAATAACGTGCTTTACTTATTGACACAAATATTAAGAGTACATACTTTCATAGGGGGAAAGTATGTACGGACCCATTCAAATCCAGTTTTGGATAGTCTGCCGTGGTTTCATCCCATTTGAAAGTGCTGTTTGACGCTCGGAGTATCCATGGGCGTAACCCTCGGCGCACTGCCACTCAAACATCCAATTTCAGAGCTTGAGGACTAATCACAGGGTTTGTCAAGTAAGAGAATACTTACTTCCGGGTGTAAAATTCTCTAAAGCAACTACTATGAGCTGCTCCGACCCTCGGTCCTGACGGACTCCAACTTGTGTTTATTTATCAAACAAAGGAATAAACACAAGGATAATTGTGTGTTATTGTTGAGTAAATAACAGTGTGTGGTTTAGAAAATAATACAAAATTAGAAGGAAAAAACGATGAAACAATACAGATTTCAGTTTTTTTTTTCAGTCTATGACGGAGCACAAGCCGCCATGAGGTAGTTTACTGTTCAGGGACGAAGGTTCCCTGGCGCACATTCTCTTCTGTGGACGAGAGCTCTAGTTTTCCATTTGAAAGAGCTTGACGCTCGGCGTAACCTTGGCGCACTGCCACTCCAACATCCAATTAATCTCGAAGATTAATCACAGGGTTTGTCAACGGGACTGTAGTCCCAAACGATAGCTGGGGATTATGGGTAGTGTAATGTCTTCGGCCATCCTAAACTGAATTTTTTTTTCGGATATCATATCGCATTAATAACACCACATCTGGTGTCACAGAGAACTTCTGTTACTGTCCTTTCTTCTTAGAGGAAGTAGGGGAGACCAGGGACAGTTGCAACACTTTTTGGGTTTTTCCCCAATAAGTAAAAAACCATTTACAATAGGATAGCCATTTTGCTATATTATACATTATCAATATGTCAGCTACTGAAACAATGTATTTAAGATGTTTTTATGAAATAAGTACAGGTTGGAAAATGTATTTTTTTTTAAAAACTCAACTGTTACAACTGTCCTTGTGTACAGGGACAGTTGTAGCACATGCCAGGCACGGTTGTAAAATGTTAATAACGGTTACCTTTTCACACTGCATGACAACAAATAGGGAAAGCTGTCAAATTCTAAGGCAACAAGATTTGAATGGGGTTTCACACATCCTCCAACAAACAATGAACAATGAACAGGATCACAGATAACACACACAGCATCATCCTCTGTGAAGGATTAAACTGTTCTCTGAGAGGTGCTTCTACCTTAATTATGCGGACCTACCTCCTTTGAGCTGAGACCATAATATAAATCAGCTGCCTCCATCAGGTAGTCTCTCAAAAGCATCCCCTGCTCTGTTGAGAACACCTTCTTTGGTGTCTAGTAGCCTACTCTTGGGGGTGTTTGTGATCCCTGACTCTCCAACCTCAGCCTCCTCTTATGGAACCGGTACAGGGTGACATGGCATATATCCAGGGACTTTGCCACATCCCTGAATGATTCGCCCTTCTCAACTTCATTTGAGGCCCTCTGCAGCAGAGCAAGTGGCACTCCCCTGTCTGTCTTCCTCTTTCTGACATTTGGCATACTGTAAACACACACACACACTTTAGGCCTAATGTACAGTATTTTATTCTGTTTATTTTTACAGGGACAATGCACACCAATCAACAATACAACTGTATTCTTGAATGAACAATTGATCATTCCAGCAAATGAGCCATCATTGTAAATGTGCCACGTTACCACCGTCCCGTTACAACCGTCCCAGGACCACCAGTCTTGCTTCCACCCCCTGTGAACCTGCCTGGTTGCTACCTGTAGCTTGACCCATATTTAGCTAGTTATATTTGTAGCTTACAAAACAGTGATTCTAATAATACTAGTTTGGATTCCTAGACATTTGAACTCAAGACAGTATCCAAAAAATACATCATATAATTTTAGTTAATATTTTACCTCTGAAACACACTTTTGCTGATATCTTATCACAAACCCTCAAAGTACACCCTGTAGCGAGTAAAACTCTAACACAGTCTATGCTGCCCCAAAACGCCTCATTGGAGATTTCTAATTTTCCATTATTTTCTACGAAACCTGATATACTTATATGATTCTGTTTTCTTCAAGTTTGTATTTTGTTGGTCGAACGCACTTATTGTAAGTCGCTTTGGATAAAAGCGTCAGCTAAATGCAATGTAATGTAATGTAATAACTGAAGCTACATCAGAAAGTTATTCAACTTTTCATGGATATCCTTATCCTTTTATGTGTTTAAATGAAATGACGCAGGCATCATCTCTTTTATGGCCAGATATCAGAGTCCATCTGAACTGAACATTCATTCTATGAAACTAGTGACCTCGATTTAAATCAAGAGCTTAGTTATCAGGTGAAGATCAGGTGAAGATCTTAGTCAGAACCCCCAAGTTCTCCGCCCATTCCTCTCAATACACACAACCTCCAAAAACAGACAACCTGATCAAATCTACTCCATCATAGAATCCATTACAATCCGATGCTGCGATTTTTACTGTAGAGTGTACTCTCTCGTAATAAAATCAATCCTTGTACCATTAATTTGCATTTTTAACAAATATATTTGATAAAAGAAAAGCTTTAGAACTTCCTGCAAAATTAAAAAGGTTTATGATTAAATATGAATTATCCAGTGTTTTGCAGGTTTACATACATTTGTTGTCTTTCAATCTATGTCAGATCAAGGTTCTAATTAGCTTTTGTACCTGTGACTTTGATAGAAACGTGATATTAATATCAAGCTTTTGTAGATCAAGGTGATTTGATGAAGAAAAGACGCATTGACTGCAGAATAAAGTAACAGAATATTAATTACCTCACCAGTGGCGGCCAGCCCATAGGGGCGCTAGGGGCGCCGCCCCACCTCTTCCCACATTCAAAAAAAAATATTAAAAAAAATATTAAATTAAAAAAATATATATTAAAAAATATATATTTAAAAAACATATATATTTTATATTTTTATTTTTAATGAACAAGGTAAATATCATACAATTGGTATCAGTACAATGTATAATCTACAATAAAATCTCGTTTAAAATTGTGTTACGATGTAAAGTAAAGTTACTGATAAGTCACATGTTTCCTGCCTGGCCTTGCCCATGGCATTAGTTTATCATTACCGGGCGGAGCCCCCCGAGACAAACAGCAGCAACCAGCACGTTGCAAAAGTCTCATTAGTAAACTGTGCCGCCGAAACATAATTTCAGCCAATCAGCGCCGTCAAATATTTTGGTCACGAGGGCGCTCACGTTGGCGCCCACGTTGCTTACGTGACGTGAGTTGTTTTTTAGACTTGTGAGTGACCAAGGTGACGCAGTATTTGGATGAGAATGGTGTGCAGGTGGAGTCGCCGGACCTCGGTCCGCACCCAATTCCGTGCAAGAGCTACTCTCCAATCCTTTCCAAAGGAGAAGTTTGGGAGATAAATTGATACTTAAAGACCTTGGACCGGACCAACCCGATTTATATATATCACAGCAAGCTCGTGAAAAAGACAAAACGTATCAACGAGGCTAGCTGGATGCAAACGATGCAAACAGGTAAATGCTATATTTTGTTTCCCATGCTTGCTCTTCAAACAGATACGATCTGTTCAGAAACTAGACAAAAGTTAAACAAGTACAAACCACAGACTGTCTGTGTCATGGAGAATACAGTCGCTGGTTTATTTATGTCTGTATAGGCCGTTGTTGTGAGTGTGGACGGTCGGAACATATATAACGTTAGCTTAGCCAAGCTCCATTCAGAAAACAAGCATTCTAAAAGGTTTTTCGCCTGCCGTCTGTCTGCAGACTTGTCAAAGCATTAATTCATGGTTTTTACTAACCGGTATCAGTATGTTGTTACGTCGGCATCATTTAGAAACGTGTATTACAATTTAATCACGGTAAAATATGTTCATTTTGTTGTAGTTGTAGCTCCCGAGCCAGCGCGTCTTGTTTGAATGATGCGAGTAAACGCAGCTGGCAGCCGCGGTGAAACTCTAGCGACTAGAGCGATGCGATAGGAGCGTTTAGAGCGAAGCGAATATTCGCATCGCGTCCGGTCTGAACGCAGCATTAAAGCGAGCTCCGCGCTGCACTGGAAACGCGCCATTACATCACCAGAAGTCCTAATTTAAGGGGTCATTTCTCCCAAAAAAAATTGTTTTACTCACTATATCAAAAGCCCCACCAAAAATATTTTCCACCAGCCGCCACTGTACCTCACCATCTGCAGATATTAAGCAGGTGTGACTTTAAGCAGATGTCTGTTTGAAGTGCTCCCTAATCTAGCATCTGATTATGCTTGGAGGAATCTGCTGATGTTTGAAAATCAGTTTCTTTGAAGACTCTAATCATCATCGGCTGTGTGGCTTTCTGCAGAGCCTCAGCAGGTCTGACCTGCTTTTCTCAACTAAAATTGTTATTATTTTGGAGAGTAAATTGGGCCCTCTTACAGACAAGGTTTTTGAGTCTTCAGTCCTCCAAATGGTAACCTGAGTGCAGTACTCACCGAGGTGCAGATCTTATAGCCCACTCCAAAGTCAAATCGACACTGCTCATCCATCGAGTAGTTGATGCCGGGAAGTTCAGGGAGTTGCGGCCAGTCGTGTTTGAAGGGGTCATCTAGGAGACAGTCGTACGTGCTGTCGGGAAAGAAGAGATGACACCGAAGTCAAGCACTGAAGAGAACATTTTTTAAAACATTAAATCATTTTTCTAGATGGATTAGTCTACTGGGGACTTGAAATACTTTAATCACAGGACCAAATAGACATATTTATAAGAGTCAAACCTTTCTCAACTGATTACTCCAGTTTAAAATGTGCTGCTGTGAATTCAAACTGTTCCTTTGACACATTTGGCATAACATTCTACAGCATTAAATCCATCAGAGTAATATCACACTCCAAGTAGAGCTGCGTAATGTGTAATGTGGCAAAAATCAAATACAGTGTTATGATCTATTTTATGTAAGTAACAGTTTCTCACTTTACAGTCATTGATTTGTTAATTGTATTCTTCTATTGCAAGATTGGCGACATAACTTGTGTTAAACTCGAAAGACTGAAATTCTTTAAAAATAGACTTGTTAAGGGTTTTTAAGGCGAACAGGTGCAAAACAATTCTAGCCTGACTACACAATACAAATCATAGTCATGTGTTTTTAAAAGACTTGAAAGTATTCTAACAAATAAAAAGACTTGGCTTTTACTGCAGGCTCATTTTACATTTTAAAAAGCTGACAAAATACAAGTTTCTGTTAAAAAAATATATTATTTAAATAATTTAGCTGATTATCAACATGTTTGTGTAGACAGACAGACTGAATGAAATGTAAGTCTTTGTTTCTGGTTTCCACATAATTACATTCATGGAAACAACACAGTCCATTCATACTCACAACTTTATAGCATATATCCTACATTTTAAACAAAATGATTGTTTTATATTCAACTCCAAACTTACAGCACAGATCTTTTCACATTAAAATCCCCGCAGAGACTCAAACTTCTGCAGATGTTTTAAAATCAAAGCCTACATGATGGCTTTGATTGTAAAACACTGGCAGGAGGTGTTTCTTTGACAGTAATGCAAAGTTGGCAGACTAAAACTCAGATCAGCTCAGTGTTTAATACGACAGACAGGACTGCTGATACACTAATAAAGTAAGTGCTGCAGAAATGGATGTTATCTGAAATGTAAGGCTTTTTACCAATTGATTGAAAGTCAGCCATTATCGAATACTTTATTTGAAAATTCACTGTATGTTCCTTGCTCTAAGTGAAAAGCAAAGCATCCTACAATTTAGCATTTTGTTGTTCTGCGGCTTCTTATTACTGTTTGTTCGAACATACAATGCTTTAAAGCCTGTGTGCAAATATTCTAACTGAATGCTACACAGTTTTCACAGAGCCTTTATCATTTCTTCTTTCAATGACAGTTTTGCACCTGTATTTCAGTTTGAGGACACATTTGGTTGCACATGGCCAGGTGGTGAACAATGCCTCAGCTGCAGTAAATGCCATCATGGCCGCCTTTTGTTAAACTGGCAAATCATATGTTCCTTTTTATAAGTGATAAATGAGCACCTCGCACAAGTTTGCACAGCTGTCTACCCAAGCTTTCTCTTTCCATCTCAGAACCAAAGCTGTATCATCCAACATTATCACACAGCATTAACACTTTTAATACCGTTTATGGATTTATTGCTACAATGGATCCAATTAAAATAGCCGGAAGCTGCTCTAAAAAAACTGTGTGCTGATTGATTTCACAATGCCATTGTCATCTCTCACTTCGCTGTCAATAGTTGAGCATTTCACTGTTAGGAATTGATTTTTGAGCAGCTCAGTGAAAGAGTCAAGGTCCCTGTCACTGTTGGATAATGGAAAATATTGCAAATAATGGTTTCAAACAGGGCGTTGGAAGGAACACTTTGAGGAACTCCTGAACCCGACAACTCCGCCCTCTATGTTAGAGGCAGAGCTGGAGTATGACGGGGGATCAACACCAATCTCCCGGGGGGAGGTCACTGAGGTCGTCAAACAACTCCACAGTGGCAAAGCCCCGGGGGTGGATGAGATCCGCCCAGAAATGCTGAAGGCTCTGGGTGTTGAGGGACTGTCATGGTTGACACGTCTCATCAACGTTGCGTGGAAGTCGGAAACAGTACCGAAGGAGTGGCAGACCGGGGTGGTGGTTCCCCTTTTTAAAAAGGGGGATCAGAGGGTGTGTGCCAATTACAGAGGCATCACACTACTCAACCTCCCCGGGAAAGTTTACTCTAAGGTACTCGAAAGGAGGGTCAGGCCGATTGTCGAACCTCAGATTGAGGAGGAACAATGCGGATTCCGTCCTGGTCGTGGAACGACGGAACAGCTTTTTACTCTCGCAAGGATCCTGGAGGGGGCCTGGGAGTACGCTTATCCGGTCTACATGTGTTTTGTAGACTTGGAGAAGGCGTATGACCGAGTTCCCAGGGAGTTACTGTGGGAGGTGCTGCAGGAGTATGGGGTGAGGGGGTCTCTACTCAGGGCCATCCAATCTCTGTACTCCCAAAGCGAGAGCTGTGTCCGGGTCCTCGGCAGTAAGTCGGACCCAATTCCGGTGAGGGTTGGCCTCCGCCAGGGCTGCGCTTTGTCACCAATCCTGTTTGTAATATACATGGATCGGATTTCGAGGCGTAGTCATGGGGGAGGGGGTCTGCAGTTCGGTGGACTAAGGATTGCACCACTGCTTTTTCCAGATGATGTGGTTCTAATGGCTTCATCGGTCTGCGACCTTCAGCACTCACTGGATCGGTTCGCAACCGAGTGTGAAGCGGCTGGGATGAGGATCAGCACCTCCAAATCTGAGGCCATGGTTCTCAGCAGGAAACCGATGGATTGTCCACTCCAAGTAGGGAATGAGTCCTTACCCCAAGTGAAGGAGTTCAAGTATCTCGGGGTCTTGTTCTCGAGTGAGGGAACAATGGAGCGTGAGATGGGCCGGAGAATCGGAGCAGCGGGAGCGGTACTGCAGTCGCTTTACCGCACCGTTGTGACGAAAAGGGAGCTGAGCCAGAAGGCAAAGCTCTCTGTCTACCGGGCCATTTTCTTTCCTACCCTCACCTATGGTCATGAAGGATGGACCGAAAGAACGAGATTGCGGATACAAGCGGCCGAGATGGGTTTTCTCCGCAGGGTGGCTGGTGTCTCTCTTAGGGATAAGGTGAAAAGTTCGGTCATCAGGGAGGGACTCGGAGTTGAGCCGCTCCTCCTTCGCATAGAAAGGAGCCAGTTGAGGTGGTTCGGGCACCTAGTTAGGATGCCACCTGGGCGCCTCCCTAGGGAGGTGTTCCAGGCACGTCCAGCTGGGAAGAGACCAAGGGGTAGACCTAGGACCTGATGGAGGGATTATATCTCTTCGCTGGCCTGGGAGCGCCTTGGGATCCCCCAGTCAGAGCTGGTTGATGTCGCCAGGGAAAAGAAAGTTTGGGTCTCTCTGCTGGAACTGCTACCCCCGCGACCCGACCACGGATAAGCGGGAGAAGATGGATGGATGGATGGATGGTTTCAAACAGAGTATCAAACAGTTTAAGTGCTTTTGGAAGACAGCTGCAGGTTAATGGTGTTAATGTAGGTACACTTAAGTGTGTTACCAAGACATTATAAATATAGGTTGCTTAAGGTTATTATTAAAGAGAATTTCCCCAAAATTGCTCCACAAATTGTAGTACTTCTATTTGATAGGAATATGTTATGGTGCAGATAGTGGCACCATGTTACCAATTACAGCATGGGGCACATGTTTCAATACTGTTGTTTTCAAAGAAATTCAGATGTGGCTTATTAAAAATCAGCTAAATATATCAGCATCTTTTCTTAACAAATGGCTGAAGCAACACAATAAATTAATGATCATGATTTGACATTCACTTTGCTTATATTCATTCCAATACAAATGATGGCAACCATTAAGCATGACATATTTTCATGCTTTTTTTTAAAGCAGATGAAAGATGATTTTCTAGCGGTCAAACATGTTTCTTTTTTTAGCCCTGATAGAGGTTTGAGTTCTCTGAGTGCTTTCCAGATAATAGATACATTAGTGATCAATCTGTGGATGTAAACTGCCAACATGGACTCACTGGATGTATCTTTTCAGCTCCTGTCCGCTGCACATGGACCAGTGGTATCGATGGAAGGCTGCCTGCACCAGTGGAGCCATCACGCTTCCCATCGCCGTTTCGTCTCCGCAGCGGTTGCCTTGGCCATCGTGCTCCATGCCCAGCCTATTCCCAAAGAGAGACACGAGGAAATACTTATAAAACTGCAGATTATCAAGATTGACAAATGCCCAAGGAGTTTTAAATAAATACGCTGATTTAACACCTTTGACATATTGGGGGACCGAAGTGGAAAACAACCTAAATTACTCAAATAATTGATCGTTATAAACAGATAACTTCTACATAATGTGAAACTCTTTATTTTTTTTAGACACTTTTTTTTTTTCTGCAGCAGGTGGATGTTTGAAAGCTTGTCACGATGTAGCCTGAGGGCTTTTGCCATCTTGGAATGTAGAAATGTGCTCCCTTTAGGAATGATACAAATGTGTAGAAGTGCACATTTGTATCATTCAAATATTACCGTAACTAAATCCCTTCATAATAATCTGAAGGCCACATGTTACATAAAAGACAGAAATAATGCATTTTATCATGTCACTTCACTTAAGCCAGTGGAATTTGTTTTCAGTATTGCATTAAAAACACTTAGTACATAGCATTAGTAATACGTCACCCATCACGTAAATATTTCCAAATGATCTCTGACTTTGTTTTACCAGGCAATAGAAAATTGGCATTCAGACATCTATCCGCAAAATAACTTTTTCTGCAAAACTACATTTTAAAATATAAATAATGCATTGCAACACTTGACCTCGGTACTGTTTATACAATGCAGGCCAAGGGGTTCTCTTCTTCACTCTAAATCTTTTACAAACACAGACTCACCGTCAGTCCTATTGAATTAACCTGGGGGGTTTAGTTGAACTCATCGAGTATTCCTTTGGAAATTCTGTGCATATATATGAGAGTAAACTGAAGAGACTGGAAATGCAATGAGAAACAGTGACAAATGTTTGCAGCCACAGTTGTACCGGTATCATGATCACAAGTTGTCGTTTGTGATTGGCAGCCAATCTCAAGAAGATGGTTGAATTAATATAATCAAAATGTTTGACGAGCTATCAAACTTAACTGCCGACATTGCAGAAGAAGAAGAAGAAGAAGAAGAAGAAGAAGAAGAAGAAGAAGAAGAAGAAGAAGAACCTTTCTTAATCCCCCAAGGGAGACATTTTAAAAAAGGCCTCAAAACCCATCTGTTCAGTAGAGCCATCTCCTAGACCTTTTATCTGATGTATTACTACCCTTTTATTTATTTATTTATTTTTTGTACTGCTTTTTATTCATTCTACCGTGTTGTGTAACGTTTTTATTTTGTTCCATGCTAAATGCTTGTAGCACTTCGGGATCTGAACTCAGATATGAAGTGCGTTATAAATTAAACCCATTATTATTATTATCATACTACAGGCAGCCCCAGTGGGTTTTGTCAATCATTATGTATCATTTGCTAGGGTTGTGTTTTTTCATACACATTTTTATATGGTCTCTGTCACCCATCATCACGTAACGGGTGGGTCCATTGTGCACTGCTGTACATCCTGTGCTGTCCTTGCTGTGAATGAGAGGTCATGTTCTGCCAACAGATAGTGAGCATCAATAAATACTTTGGTAGATGTCAGTAGATGAGGCGTCAATACTGTATGTTCCAGTGTCACCAACACAAACTCCTATTCAGTTATTTATACACACATGCATTAAAGGATGCAGAGCTTCTGCAGGTTTTATATCAGCTATAGAAAATGTTCTTTTTGCTTGTGATGCAAATGTGTTGCCAGTAAGAATAAGAACTATGAATACACAAAGAGCATACAAGATACTTTTTTTTTTAGCTTTCACTATTGACAACATATCCACACATTTGCTGATCAAGGCCAAAGATGTTTTTGTGGCAAAAAAAACGGCCAGAGTTCAAATGTTTCAATAATTGAATCTGACAACAGCTGTGTGTTTGTCGAGCTCCTGGTTTCTAATTGTTTTCATATATTTGTCCCCTCAGGAGAGGTGTATTGATCCCTGTAGAGGAAACCCTCGGTTCACTTGGCCCCAGGGTCAGATGCAGAGCAACAACCGCAACGAGGGATTCGGTGTTTCAGTAGGGGACATTTCAGCAGGACGGGTCTTTGCCGTCATAGCTTGTTGAGTCTGTCCCACAGCTGCTTATCGTTTCTCACTCTGACGTCTTGCTTCCCATTTTTTAAAGTCATTTAAATTTCAACAAGATCAGACAATAAAGTAACAATTCCAAAACCTGCTGTTGATTGGATGAATCTGAACATATAGAGGAATGTACAGAGCTGTCCAGCCGCTCTATAAATGGTGAGCTATAACCACTTAAAGTCCAACCGTTTTAATGTTCATTTATATCTTTTTGAAGTTAATAATAATGTCAACATGATTTTTTAAATATATTCTAAATGTTTTTTTTATTAAAAGAAAGTAAAAAGGTCTTTATATAGAATGGAAAAATCTGAAATGATGTTTTGAGTCATAGCAACCTGGAGGGAAATGTAATTGAACAAATGAATGAACGTTGAATGTAACATTTGTATGTTGTAAAGATAATACTCAATTAAAAGATTGATAACACAAAGAGAGACTATGAATTGAATGTAGAGCACTACAGTAGCAAACAATAAGTGATTACAGCCTGTATTAAGCTCTCTTAATACATCCACATTCATCAGTAATTTCCAGTATTCTTTCTGTCTCTCCACCTTTTTGTGCCACATAAATAAGCAAGGGACATGAGATCTTCACATCCTAAAATACTTTCATTTCAGCAGGAATCCTAGTTGTGGCCTAGTGACATGTCTGCAAATACAGTCATCATTTTGATCAGTGTGTTGTAGGGGTGTAACGGTTCACAGAAGTCACGGTTCGGTTCATACCTCGGTTTGGGGGTCACGGTTCGGTACGGGTTCGGTACAACAAGAAAAAGCAAAAAAAAGTCCCAAATGCATAATTCCAGGTTTGTTGTTATTTATGTTTGAACAGTAGTGCAAGTTTCAGTTTAAAAATAAGGAACTCTGACATTTTGAATAATTAACTGTATTAAACAGTTAAAAACAAACCACAAACAGTACCACACACACTCAGATGGCCATATTATCTATAATGGCTGATGTCAAACAAAAAGGTTTCATCAAGCTGTAAAACTAAAAAGGATGTCTTGAAAATATGACATCATAAATAATAAGAAAGTGTTTCAAGAGCGCAAAGTCGTTGAAAAACATATGCCAAAAGCTTCCGTTATTTATTTTGGTCTCACCGCTTTCATGTCTATTGTCTTCTTAAAAACAGCGGGGATCAGCTGTTGAACTGCTGTTGTCTTTTGCCGGGCTCCGGTGATTGGCAAATCTGGCTGATGCCTTCTGATATGATTTAGCATGTTTGGCGTGCCCATTAGCATACCGCACCGCTATTGAACAACGCCGACACACCGTCCTCGTCCGATCCACCACTCGCACTCCATCGTTGTTGTAGTCCACAGGGAACCCGAAATGTTCCCACACAGCTGATTTAAAAGAAGCAGGTGGGTTCTAGCCATGGATGTATAATAAGAACTGCATACAGCGTGGGAGGCGGGGCCTCATTAATTCCTATGAGAGCTGCTCATTAGCGCATGATGATAAAATGGCCCACCTTTTGAGAGAGTGAAACGTCACAGATTATCCAGCATGCCTGAGAAGTACCCGTATGTGCGCTCATAGAGCATGCGCAACTTTAACCAAAATGCTCGTTCACATCAAGCACGTCAATTTGCGTACACGTAACTGCACCGCGCGTTCATGACAGCATGGTAATGGATTGTTGGCCCAATCCCAAACCACTCCCTCGACCCTACCCCTCCGTGATGGAGTGAACTCCGTCTGTAGCCACACTCGCAGCTCAACGAGGCTCCCTCCTGTCAGATGGAGGGAGTAAATACAGCAGCAAGCTTTGGGACGGCCTCCCCTCTCTCCGGCAGAAACAGGAAATACGTAACTGTATGTAACAACGGTTTCAAATCAGCATCGCTTAGACAAAAAGTTTAAATGAATAACTCAAATAAAACTCCAAACATCTTTCATTGTGTTTCAAAGCTCTTTTAGTTTTAAACCTGATGTTTATAAGCTTCTTATATGTGATCCTAAGTTAAAAACATATGAGGTCATCATGAGGTTGTTAACATCGCAGTTTATCAGTGGATGTTTGCTGGAACTAGGCTACTTGTAAACAGCGTGTTTCCTGACGGACACACACAGCGGGACTCCGGTCAGGTAGAGACCGGTCTCAAGTCAGCACCGCTGCAGACTCGCTGTTTGAGGGCTTGATAGCCTACTCCCCCTCCACACTCGTTGCTTTGGAACAGCCCTCAATATGGCGGACCCTCCGCGTGAACGCGCAAACGGAGGGGTAGGGTGTAGGGGGCGGTTTGGGAATGGGCCGTTGTTATCATGGATTTGATATGAACGAGGCGGCAGTTAGCGGCTAGCTAGTAATGATGCTAATGTACACATCAATCGTTATGTACTTATATTACGCTGTAACAGGATCTAGTGATATCCAACAGAGCTTCATTTAGCATGAAATAATTATTGCACTGTATATATATATATTTATATACAGTGCAATAAGCTTCTTAGTGCAATACGAAGCTACAGGGACGTTAATAATGTCGGTAATATTAACTTTATTTAATACAACATTTACGGTACAAGATTTAATCATACAGCCCATGTAGTATGATAATGAATTACAGCAAACATGTGCAATATATCCATTATTACAGCTCCGTGGGATGGCAGTAAGACGATATGGATCAGTTCTTATTGTGCATCCATGGGTAAAGATAAACGCAACTCACATTGGTTTCTCTTACAGCATCTCTGTAAACTACGTGTATTCACTGAATTTCACTCTGCCTTTAACGGCTCGTTGTAGCTCCAATAGCTTCAGCCCCCACCCTCCCTGTGAGCACAGTGTGCTCTGATTGGTCGGGACACGTAACATGAACGTGCCGGGCGGCGCGGTCCCGTGGGTTAGATGCGCGTTCATAATGCAGAGGGAAATAACTCTCAGAATAACGTTATTAGCACATTTTTACAACTTGAGGAACAAATGTTTTTAATAAGGGCTATACAAGTGTTCATACTGGGTAGTTTATTTAGTTTTTAAAAAAGTATCCAACGAGTTACAGACCACTCTTTCCCCATGTAAGTCAATGGGAAAAAGTGTTTCCGGGCCTGGCAACCAAACGGAAGTGTAGTACCGCCGTTTGGCCAGCACGAATATTTTCATCTGAGTCCGGCGCACTTCCTGGGGGCTTGGTTCTAGCTCCTGTGTGTTATCTGAAATCGCCATACTAACTTTTCTTCTTCTTGTATTTTGTTCGTTTTGTTGTTGTTTCTTCTTGTTCTTCATTTGTTGTTTAAGGGCGGCTGGTAAACAGCTTTTAGGCGCAATACCGCCCCCTGGATTATAAATAGTGCAGTTGATACTGCCCTGAATGACAGACTTTTTTCCCACTCGTAAAAAAAAGGCGTATTCGTCGTGTGGCGTATTCGTCGTGTGCCGAACCGTGACGTCTGAACCGTGACGGTACGGGACGAATACGGATACCGTTACACCCCTAGTGTGTTGTGGTGAGTATTTCTGCAGTACCATCATTCGCAGTCTTCAAATATGTTTCCAGCTGTGTTTGACACATTTGTGTGTGTGAGTCAGATATAGTAGTGTTGCTTTGATGTAGACTTCAACAGTGGCATTTTTTTGAGGTAGTGTGAGTTGGAGTCATAGCAGTGGTGCTAAGGCACGCGGGCCCAGCAAAAGGTGAGTGCGGAACGCGTGGAATTATCTTGTGTGTGCGAAGTGCGCCCCACCAATATGTTTCTATGTGTCTGCCAGCACAAGAAAGGCTCTCGAGGCATAGTACATACAGTGGCAATGTCTCATTTTACACTGGGGCTATGTACAATATGTATTCTAGGGTGGGTAAAGGAAAAAGGGGACAAACAGTTTCAGAGTGCATGTATTTTTTGGACATGTGCTCAATAAACAAACATTTAAATTCGATAAAGGCATGTTCACTGTCAGGGTGTTGAGGTCCAGTCTACTTACTATAAAGGCCAACACAGAGATCACACACAATCAGAGATCACATGGAAACGGAGCCCGGGGAGACATTCACACTTGTCTTTTGAGGCTGTGTTATTCAGCAGAGGGAGAATAACTTCCCTTCCCTTCCGTCACAACACAGCGTACCCTAGGGAAGAGTAATGGAGTATAGAGGTGCTAAGAAAACACCTACAAGGACAGAGAATAAATAACCTAACAAGAACTTACACATGTCCGGTCTCGTGAGCCACAACAAAGGCCGAGGAGAAGCCATCTTCATGGTTTAGGGTGCAGCTCCGGACTGGGTGGCACATGCCTGTGACTGGAGCATAACCTGAAAGACATCGGAGGAAGGATGGAGGCTATTATAAGAATGTATTGAATGAGAAACATCTGATTGTGGTTATTTCACTGAGAATACTTTCCAAAATGTATAAAAATAGTCCTTAGGTTTGTAGTATGGGGTTCTGGAAAGTGTCAATGCGGATGTGTTTTAAACTTGCATTCTATCTATTAGCCGGGGATCACATTTTTTTTCTCCAAACTTTAGTTATTACTTCATTAAAACATTTATATTAAGTATACAGTCTCAAATGGTAGGCTCAAGTTTTCTTCAGAACAGCATGATTCATTTTGTAAGTCATGTTCCCACAAATAAATGATAGAGCAGTGTATTCTTAAGAGCGTCAACATTTTGTGATTGACAGGCTGCTACCAGTATGCTTTCCTGGATGGTTGGGATTTGTGTTTTTTGTTTTACTTCAAACTAAATATTAGAACTTAAACCTTACCAAACTATTCAGTACATCAAACATATTTGCTTTGGGTTGGTAACATTTCTATTTTCTGGTTTAAACTTCTTGAGTCTGTGAAAAAACGCCAAACTTGCGGCTTTGTGCTGTTGGCCATAAACGATGACTGTGTTTACCTCTTTTAGGCAGCTCACACTGTATTTCTCAGATTTCATTAAAAAACTTGGATAAGAGAAGAATTGTACTATTTTACAATGTTCAGTTAAAGTTATTTCAAACTTTAAAGGTCCCATGTCATGCTTTTCCGGTTATTACCCGTCCCCTTGTGTGTTATGTAGCTTTTTATGGATGTAAACGGTCTGCAAAGTCACAAACCCTCAAAGTACACCCTGTCGCGCAGGGCTTCTCAAACTCCGGACCAAGATCCGGATCCGGACCGAACTGCACATCAATCCGGACCGAACCCTGTGTCCCATTATAAACATTGTTTTAACAAACCCACGTCCTTTATTCGGGGTGAAGGAAAATAAACTAGGTAGTTATAATGGATGGTTGGATGTACAGTTCAACACACAGGTTGTTATGTCCTAGGTAATTGTATTGGTCACTTACAGAGGTGCGGGAAGGTATTTTGAGTGGGGGTGCTGAGGTGCTGGACTCCAGTGAACACTATTACGGGCACTGTATAGAGCACGCACGAAAGCACTCCCCACAAGCAAACACACAGTACACCCGCGACTGTTACAATGAAGGCTCGATAATCAGCTCACGGCATATAGGCAGGGGTAAAGTGCTATCTTTTACGAGTGGGGAGCGGACCTCACCTCCTCTAGGGGGGTCCTCACCTCCTCTAGGACCTCACCTCCTCTAGGGGGGTCCGGGGGGATGCTCCCCGGGAAGATTGTTTTTAAATATTGAAGTTGAAAGCATCAATCTGGTGCACATTGAGAGCAACATTAAGAGATCTATGGAAACATCTCTCAACACCCAGATGAAACACAACTGTAACTTAAGCAGATGTTCTTTTTCTTTATGGATATTTTACAAATCACTCCCCTTTCAAACTGTATTCTTGTTTTACTGCCATACAGTATTTCATACCTGTTTTTCCTTTATTCTCTTATTTGTTTTATAACTATAATGATCATATGAAGGTGTGCCGCGGAAATAATCTTTTGAATAATTTGTGACCAAACCGTTTGAGACCCACTGAGATAACTTAGACTAAAGTTAACTATCTAAACACTCAGAGAGTCCTTTAGCTCACCTGAGCCTCTCAGTCTGAGAGGAGAGCTCTCCTCCAGCTTGTTGTGGAACAAACAGCTCTGTATGTCCGTCACACACACACACACACACACACACACACACCACACACACACACACACACACACACACACACACACACACACACACACACACACAAACAGAGGGTTTGAATGACACAAGCACACTTTTATTTCCATGCAACTCTCTGATTGGTCTGGTGTCTTGCCTCTGTTGCATTCACTGAACACGGGAAATTACACTCCTGCCGTCCTCTCGAGTGTCATGATGAGGTTCACGTAAAACACGGTTAATGTATTATATTATTGAGGTAGAATTGTGCGGTGCTACAGAAAAAACATTCGGGGCAGGCCAAAATATTATTTTACCAACAATGTGGAATGTATTGGCTACATATCACACACGGGAGCAGCAATAACCGTCAAATAATAATTCAGACAGGGGAGCTCCGCACCCCCTGCCTGCCGCTAGGGGGTGCTGCAGCGCCCTCAGCACCCCCCTTCCCGCGCCCATGGTCAACTTATCAAAAATGTCAACACTTGAATTTAACTTGACTTCTTAAAATTCAACGACGAAAGTTCTCTTTCGTCGACCTCAACAAAGTTGACCTAAATAAAAAAAGTAATCTTTCAGCATGCAAGAGGAGATACTGGGGAAAATAATTATCCGTTTCCTGTAGTCTCCTTGTTTTGTTGACTGAAAAAGGAGCTGTTTTACGTTTCATACAATATGCATTCTGTAGTGCAAATAAGATGTAAATTAAAATAACTCTTAGAAGACAAACAGAACCTTTCCTGATATCCAGTAATGCAGATAGCTTCTGTTTTATCTCTGGAGGTTCTGAGACTTCTGCTGTTTTCCAAATATTTTTCAGGCAAACATAGTTTTGTTGGGGTGACCTAAACTTTATAAAACAACGTGACAGCAGCTAGCTTCTATCTCCATAGGATAGGAAAATGACTTCCAAATAAATATTCTCTTACGACTGTTGTTTCCGCCGTATAACTAGGACGATGATTTTAAAATATAAATGTCGTTGTTGGGTTTTTTAAACGTTATGTTTCGAAATACATTGAGCCCTACAGAACAACTTTCATTCACCTCAACTGGAGCAAATACAAACTGACACTACTTGCAAGTCCAAACAGTACTCTGCCATCTAAAGTAAGACAGATGTGTGTGTATTTCTGTCCATGCATGTTACTGTGTGTGCAGACGTGTGTCTCATGATAGATGTATTGATGAACTCTGCAGCAAAACAGGAAACAGATATCACAAACAAAGCAGGAGTGGGGGGGGGACAGAGATTCAGCATGGAAGGAAGGAAACGTTTTACATTTGCCAGCTGCGTGATTATTAATTAAAACTGAAATTCACAATTTAGGTCTCAGACTATTTCCTGCTAGCTTTATGCATGCTGTGGCGTCAGTCGCCAAATTGCTATTGACAGACAATATGGAGGCTTCGGTTGGCAGAATAGACAAGACAAGTGTGCCACAAATAGAATAAAAAAGCACTTCATTATGCGGTGCTCTCTTTGTGCTGTTGTTTCCCCACTTTACTGACAGTTACAAATGTACTGGAGAAGCAACATAATGAACACAGACACTATCCAAATACAAGATCGGCTTTTTGCACAGCACTGGTACAATACATTTGGCACAGTGCCACTAATAATGGCCTGTTTGAATTGATCTAAATCATCGATTTTTCTGGTTTGTTTGTAGACATTTTGATTATTCAATAGTGATTTTCTGCAGTCTGGATGAAAAAATCAATCAATAACATGGCCATTTTATTAATGTATTACATCTAGAATGATTTCCTATTGAAGAAAATGCCTATTAAGAGTCAATGACCTTAAATCAGTTCACACTCTACCACCAGGCTAGGAATCCATAATAACAGATTACATGTCACAGGATTACATAATCAGGATACACAAAAGAGTAGCTGTATTCCCTTACAGTAACTGAACAAATATGTAATCAGATTACTGTTACATTTCTAAAAAATTGGGAATTACTAGCAGGATTACAATGTTACAATACATGAAAATGAAGAACCTATATGTTCTTAAAGTAGTTTCACTGTTGGTGAATATACTACCCAAATAAGCCTATTGAACGGCATGTTTTTCATATTTTTCAAATCGCTGAGCTGAGGACATATTTTTGATTCTAAATATCTAAGGGACTCTTAGTTTCTTCTTTTTTTAAGTTTACATTGTTGTGTTGTCTTACCTAATACACCAAAGCATTGCTATTTATTTTCTCTCTGCACCTTTTGCTTTGCATTTGATATTAAGGTAATCCAAAGTAAATGAAAGTAATCAAGTTACATTACTTTTATATTATGATACTCATATTTGGTTATAAATTACTTTTTTTTATAAAGGTAACCAGTAATTGTAACAAAAGTTTAAAAACTTGGGATAAAACTAAAGAAATTGCAAACTATTTCATTGGAAAAGCAATCGTCTATAAAATCAGTCAATTTTGAAAAAAAGTATGAAAGAGAAAAGAAACTGAAAAAATGGAATGAAAGAACAAATAAAACCCTGATATGGCACCAGGAGGGAAAACACTCTCAGTGCTACACCAGACATAATTGACTTTTCATACGTAATGGTTTTAACGAGTGCAATTTACTCTGGGAATTGGTAAGTGAACTTTTCAAAAACGGTTTTGTCCTCCTTGAATTTATAGAATGGCTGAATCTCTGAAGGGAAAATGCTTGCAGTGATGTAATTGGTAGACATTGATCACTGTTCTGGGAGTCTGTAGTCTAAATTGAACTTCCTAAAACCATTTACCCTCTAATCAACCCTCTAATCAACCCTCTGTGGGTTTACCAAAAACGAAATTAAAAACAGGATACAAAATGTTGGAAATTCAGATTTGTAAGAAGAAGGAAGTAGTGGAAGACACCGAGAGAATGAGAATGAGGTTTATTAATAGTGTTGATGGTGATTTAAAAAAAGAGGTATAGGTGAGATAATGATGGTATTCAGAGAAACAGAGTGGAGACACAGACTGAAGGCGGACAGATATAAACAAAAAAGAAGTCAAGCCACGACAAAACACAAGCCAACAAAATGTGTCAAATATAGGAGATGACATGTTTAAATGCATATTTTAGGGAAAATAATGAAGTAAAAATGGGTTTTCATTATAGGGCCATGTTTCCTTATCCGGTCCTCAGTGTTACCGCAAAGGGTCACAAAATAATAAATGTTGTTTTGTTTACAAAAATGTAAACTGTAGTCTGAATCCAACATATTATTATATAGATTAATTGGCTTGTTTAAAAAAAAAGAGGTCCCTGCTCTGTCTGAAACAAATATAGTTGAGACAATGATAGCCAGATAAAAGAGTGACGCCAGATTAAAGGCTGACAGAAGTCCATCCTTTTGAAAAGCCATAAGGGTTGTAGAAAGACAGATGATCTTGGAAGTTAAGAAAACTGTGCAATTTTGAGGCATAAATACACTTTCTGCCACCTTTTCGCCTTAAAGCAGAGAAAATACAGAGGCTTTCAATTGGAAAACAAACACCTTGCATACCTGTAGCATGAAGAGAAAGTTTATCCCACACAAACCATTTATTGTCTATGCCCTTTTTTTTTTAATCTATCCCTGGTTGTTAAAAATATACGTTTCTCGCTGTTCTTTTTTAATGTTTTGTCAGAAGTATAAGGGAACTATATGATCTCAGTTAGGAGAAAAGCACATTGAAAAATAGCCAGAGGCTAGCCATAGGATACAGAGATTTGATGAGTTAGACATGGACTTTTCCTATGATATACTGATAGTGAGCATGTAGCCAACATTAGCAGATTTTGTAGCTACATGTTTAGCTAAGCGCTGATTTCCCCAAGGCTGAATATTAACAATGAACATTACAACTATCCCAGTACATATATACAAATCCATGTATTGTAAAATGTGTGGATGATAACTTTGTTATGTCGCCGTTATGTCATTTAGATTTATAGAAATATAATAAAAGTACATCAGACATTGTTTTAACTCGGGGGGAGGGGGGGAAGCAACCCAGATGCAAATCAGAACATTTAAAAAATAAAGCACTGCTCTATGACTGCTGAAGTTGACCCCAAATTGACACATCATCTGAAAGGGAATGTATTTTGTGATAAATTAATACACTTCTCAAAATGAAGCTTCTCCATTGGTTTACATATCAGTATATATGGTAGTTGTTGGACATTTCCTACTTACATTCTCTTAAGCCACAGATGAATTATTTTGTTGTGATTATCTATTCAAAGTATTTTCACTGACCTCAATGTTTTTAGGATAAGACATTTGATCATCTCATGCTAGGGGAGTTTTATAATCATCCAAGCAAGTGTAGAAAATAATAATGAGTAGACCCTCGAAGCCTTAACATTTGAAATTACTTGGGACTTTGAAACTCTACACAAAGGGCTGGGCAATATGTCTGTAGAACATAATTGCAAATTGAACTGTTTCTAGTGAAATCAAAGAAATTAAATTACATTCAAAACCTTTATTTATCCAGATGAAATCCCATTGAGATCAATGATCTCTTTTTCAAGGGAGACCTGCAGCAGTAGGTTCCACATGAAGACATAAAAACATAAACAACAGAACATCATCAGCATACAAATCTAACTATACATTGACCATGTTTACTGTGCATGCAAATACTGAGTAGTTAGGATAGCCATATAATTAGATTTACGTGGGTTTAATTGGATTTTCTGAGAATTTTCATTTAATGGGTGCTTATTATCATCAATTTAGATGACACAATTGTGTATCCGGACGTCTTGATGATTCCATTGAAAGATAAATTATCACAACAAATTGTTGCCGTGCCCAATCCATACTTAAGTAGGTTGTTCATCATGTAGTTGTGCTTTCTAAAGGAAGATCATTTTGTGAAGTCTTTGAAAGTATTTCTGACATAATAATAGGATTTGAGCCGGACAAAGACAACAAATTGTTTATTTTTTAATAGGACGTCTCCATTGTGTGATAAGAAAGAAGTGAAAGTGGTAATTACCTGAATATGTGTGTAAGTAGAGCTACTGCAGGTTTAGGAAATGTAGGTGCACCACCATGACAAAGGATTCACAGTAAAGCAAGGGGAATAGCTGTTGTTTGTTATTCTGTTTGATGGATTAGATTAGCTATTTATGAATGGCAGAACTGGTATTTCCATCCCACCTTTACCATCAACCTTTCCATGAAACTCTTATTATCTGCTCACTGTCCATGGGGTGAAGTTTGGTCAATTGTTTGTTTATTCCAGCCTGGGGAAATTGTTCAATTTCAAAACATGTCACACTCAAACAGAAAGGCTTAATGACAGCTTGCTTACAGGATGGCTCTGCACTGATCAACATAAAACAATGGCTGCAGAGAAGATGTTTTCCCCCCAGACAGCATGGAATTAATTTAGCCCTTGTCGAGGGGAGTCCTACGGAAAGCCATGAAGACAATCATGTCTTTATGACCTCAATAAACTGCAAAACAAATGGTTGGAAAATAGGCATTAAAACAAATCAATTCAGCAATCTATTCTTTTATCCACTATATTTATATATTTGTAGTATTTTCTTACGTGAATACAAAAATATGTATTGTTAATACAGGTCGAGCTGTCATAAATGGGGCGAAGCCTGCGAACTAGTTCAGTCATCTCGAGCACCAATGATACATTAACACGTGACGCCCTCGTCTCTCTTACAACCAACCAAACACATTCTGCTAAACTTGCCGCTCTATTTAAGCTGCCAGATCTGCCTGCCTCTGCCTCGCTAATGCTGCCCCCCCGCCCCACCACCACCCCAGCATCCACCTGTAAGCTCGGGGGGATATATATCTAATCATCACTCAATATTCTATGTAAATCTATGGAGTCATGAGGCACGAGCCTAGATGCCAAACTCAAACTATATGCTGCTTCTAATAAACATATCAAAGAAACCGGTGAGTTGGATGACTGAATTATTATTAACATTAGTTTGGGCAATTCAACCCGTCTCCATGGCAGGTTCTCAGTATCAAATGATACATCTGGATCATGCTTCTGGCTTTTTTTGGCAGGACCTGGATCCTCCTTTTGTATTGATATTCACATTATCATTTTGTCTGTGTTCCAATTGTATTAAGATGTTTGTTCAGTAACAAACTGTAACATCTAAAGTCTGTTTGTCCTTGGAGAAGCACCGTTCCTCTGATTGAATTCATTCCGCATTAACTGTGAGGTTTTCTTTGGGGAGAACTCTGCAATGGTCTAACAACAGCTGGTTTTGTGTTCTTCAAAGACTGTAACGCCCCCTGAAACAAATGTATAATTTGTGATATTGGGGTATATAAATCAAATCTGAAAGCTCTTTGAATATTTTACATAGGTTAGCATCTTTGCCGATTGGATGTGTATTGCACATTTCATCTGAATGCAAGCCCCATAAGGCACGACAGGTGAAAACAGGTGATGTTCTCTATATACAATTCGGAATTGTCAGGCACTAGACACACAGATAGCAGGCATCAACAAACAACCTACTGTGATGTGAGTGCCGGCAACAATCAATCGTTGAGATTGTTAAAATGTGTTAATGCAGCTTTGAACTGAGTTCAATTACAGAGCTATCCTGCAGGGAACAGCACAATATATCATATTGTCTGCTGGCTTCCATAGCGTGCAGGAGTCACCTGCTGATCTTTCCATCTATTACTATTGCTCCAGTTGTCAATGTGAAATTGAATGCAAGCCCCATAAGGCAGCATTGGTTGCTGCACGTACAAAAATTAGCACACACTGACCTTTTTCTATCTGTGCCACTCGAAGTGGGAGAGAAAATAAATCACGGATGCCTTATGATATTTTTCCTAACAAAGGCGTTGGTGAAGTGAGAATGAACAAAGATAAAACGTTTGGTCCACGGTATATGGAAAGTACTATACCCTATGCAGGCATACATTGATTAATTATTACGCAGTCAGCTTCACCGTGTGTCTCTGAAGCGGTGACAGAAACTAGCACTTTTTATGCTCTGATATCACATCCACTCTGGGTCCAAGAAAGGGTTTTTTGAGAGTGCTTTACAAAGGACACTGTCATCTTTATATCACATTAGGTCATCATCATAAAGGGTATGTCTGGGTGGTATTGATAAACACGTTTATGACACACTCCAGTTTGAAAGGAAAAAGGAAATGTACAGTTGATAATTATGTGTGTAAAGTTTGTGAAGGCAGGAGGAAAGCTTCCGCGATCACCGTCTCCTCTGTTCCTTTAAAGCCCGCGCCCTCTCTGAAAATAATGAGTGACAGGATGATAGTAACCTGATAGAAACGTTATTATTATTCACTTAAATCACTGACACATACATTCATGGGATGTATGTAACAGTAAGACAGAGAATTTAAGTGTGCACCCACATGCAGTATTTTAGTTGTTATATGCTGTTGTAAATACTCCTGTTGTCTGCTGTGTCCTTTTTTTAACAGAAGACCTAAGCTACAGCTAGACTGCAGAAGCATTCATTTTTTGTTTTTGAGGATGGAACAATTTCACACACAGATCGAGGGAGGCTAGACCTATACAATTGATTTATTATGGTTTATAATTTAATGTCAAGACAAAGAAGAATAAAAAGATGGCTGAACTGTTCAGTGTCAATCCTGTGGAGATAGAGATGGAGGTTATAAATCTCCAAAATCATGTTCAGCTTTAAGTCTCAGCGAAACTCACAACATTTCTGGAGCCTTGTAGACCCAGAAAACTACAAGAACATTCACCAAGCAGCACTGAAAATGTCTGCTGTATTTGGCTGTACATACCTTTGTGAAGCAGATTTTTCTGACATGAATGTCATGAAATATAAATACAGAACAAGACTGACTACTTCCTGCTTTCTTACAGTGCAGACGCTTGCTCTTGCCTCTGCTTACTTTGTTATGCTTACAAAGCACTAATAAAGGACTGGCTTATCTAAAGCCAGTTGAGTAGCACTTGAAATGTTTTGGCTCTATGAAACCTGATGTACTTATATGATTCTGTTTTCTTCAAGTTTGTATCTTGTTGATCGAATGCACTTATTGTTTATACTTTGGATAAAAGCGTCAGCTAAACGCAATGTAAGATGGACTTTTTATTAATCCCTCGTGGGGAAATTGTTTCTCTGCATTTGACCCATCCTAATGTTAGGAGCAGTGTGCTGCCATTTTGAATGGCGCCCGGGAGCAGTGTGGGGAACGGTGCCTTGCTCAGGGACACCTCGGTAGCACTTGGTCTTGCCGGGACTTGAACTGGTGACCTTCCAGTTGCCAAGCCAAGTCCCTATCGACTTCTCCACCACCGCCCTCAATGTAATGTAATGTAATGTTATGCTGATTTTCCTATTTTTCTTTTCGGAAAACTTTGAGCGGCGGCTACTGGACATTAACTTATCACTGGGACAGTTATTCTTCGTAAATAGATGGAGGGTTTCAGCCATATTTCAATATTTTTACGACGACCTCAGTCTTATAGTAGCGTGGGCTAGCAACAGCTAAAACCTGGAACTGCATGCTATTTAGCTTAAGCTAGTTAGCAGCAAAATGCCTCCGTTCTCTACAGATGACTTCCACAAACTTCTACAGAAGATGGCCGTGTTGGAAATAAAAATGCAATGGTTGGAAGTTAACGTGGAAGTGAATGGACTAGGTTGGAATGACACCACTTTACCAGTGTTGCAAAAATAATGGACAAAGGCATACTAACTCAAAGCTAGTTAGCAGCTACAAGGATTCCAAGGAACAGGAGGGCTGTGTACCGGGTAATACATCTACAAGTGGTAGTCCTCCCTGGAACTCTCTGGGTGCAAAGCCGAAGAGTAAATCATTTCCATTGGATTTGGGAGGATGAATAACAGGCAGAGCCCAACGCTCTGAAATCTGTGATGCGACCGGCTGGCCTGCATTGTTATCACCCAGGAAGAGCGCCTCTTCAACCCCTATTTATACTAGGAAACAGCCATGGACAGCTGCTAAAGGGAGAACTACAAACAATCCTCCTAAACCACCGAGTGTGCCAATCCAGAACAGATACGCTCCGCTGACCGAGAACCGGAGATCTCTTTCTGATGACCTGGATAACCTGTCCTCTTCACACAGCAGGGTAAGTATGCGGTGTGAACGCGGCTAATATCTATCTATATATATTTACTGAACTGCTGTCTATAGCAGGCATGGGCAAACTAAGGCCATATACGGCCCGTTGGGCTTTTTAATCCGGCCCGCCGAATATTGGTAGAATACATTTTCCAAATTATAGTAAAGACCGCATTCATTTAGCCTGTTTCCTGCAATACCCGGCATTTCAGTTGATCTCACTAGATGGCGTACTCTAGACACAATTGACCTTTGCAAGATCTAAGAACCAAATACGTCACGCTTACATTGGAGGAGGTCGAGATTAACCTGAGCAATAACAGTTCATGGCGAGTACAGCGAAATACAAGTTATTGTGATTCTGTTTATTTTACCTTACTTTAATGACTATCCGTTCACTGTTATTGACCATTGTGAAGAGCAGGCAGACGTTTTCCTGTTGTTTTGTATTATTGCAGCTATCGGATGGAATCAATACATGGGCTACATGTGGCCATCACAAGTAAAATCATCGGCTCATGCCACAATATGATAGCAACAAGTAGTCAAGATAGTCTGATTAGCTTCGGTTGCTGTGCTAACATGACCTGTAGAATGCCAGAGAAACTTTCATAACAGCGTCAATTCAGACTGAAACACATTCACTGATGGAGATGGGGGATATTTATCAGCTGCTTGTGTGACAGTCAGACAGTGAATATTTTACAGCGGCCGCTGCCACGAGTCAACAGTAGAATAAACTCCGGTGGATGAGCAGCGCTCGGTAAATGCTGCTGAAACACATTAATAAACAATGCACCACAGCACTCTGGAGAAAAGTATAAGGTTGGAGAAGTCGTTCTTTAATTTAATCTGGCTTCGTATGATTAAAAACTACCCGACGCAGTCCTCTATTGATGTTGTTGTGAGCGGTGTTGAGAAAATCAGCGATGTCAAACGCTGTGTGGGTCATAAGAAGGCGCGTAAATGGTTACGTCATGACGCAAACGATGATGGCCAGCCTAAGGCACACCTGTGCAATAATCATGCTGTCTAATCAGCATCTTGATATGCCACCAGTGGCGACTGGTCATTAGGGGCAGGTGGCACAGCCCCACCTAGTGTCAGCAGAAAGTATTAAAAATAATTATTGCAAAAGAAATGCAAAAAAATATATTAAATTTATTTTAAGATCATGTTTAATCATCTGATTCGTCTGTACATTGCTGTTTTAGTCTGTTCTTCTAATTAGTGTCTACAGTGTGTGCCTATTGAGCTGCTTAGAGCCATGTGGGACAAAACCCGATCATGCCCCTCCCTCTCACTGTCTAACTGAATGGTGACTGTAAAAACTACACTGCGCATGCTCAGAGTATTTTCCTATTTAATGTGTGTGGCAAAAAAATAATGACCATAGGGGCATTGAGCTGCCATCCCCACCATACGTCATCTCACATCATTCAGAGCTGATTGGCTGTAAGTATGTGTGCCGCGAAAAGTGTGGTGTGTGTTAAGAGGAGAGGAGAGAGCTGCAGTGACGCATCCTAAAACCCGGAAGTAAGCTACGCATGGCTTCCCTCCACAAAAAAAGCAATGAGATTTCTCCATAGACTTTTAGAAAATAGCTCAAAATAAGATCTGTGGGAAACGTAGGCCTACCTGTTAGATAAATGCACGTTTTGTTCAGCCGGATAATATCCACATGTCTACCCTACTTTTATAATTTTCGAATCATAAATCTATCGATTAGATTTATGATAGACTTTTGAAACTACAAGAAGATAAGGAGGACTTTTACAAAAAAGTAATAGAGATTTTAGTCCAGAAGGACAGGCAAATGGACTTCATCTTCAAGTCAAGGTAAGACCGCAATTTTATTGAAAATGGCATCTTACTAAGAGAGAACAATCCAATATTTAAATGATACAATTAAATGTTTTGGGTATCCTTCTGTTGAACTGTCTGTTTCAAATTAATCGAAGCATCAGACAATAAAGCTTTTGAAAATAATATTATATTTTTATTTAGGTCAAAATATAATATTTGTAAACCTGAAGAGTCAGTGCCAGTGCCAGCCATGAACCTCACTGCACGTCACTGCAGAAGCATATAGACATCTACGTTTTTTGTGCCCCACCACTTTTGTACATATAAAAACGCCACTGTATGCCACACCTGTGAGGTGGGATGGATTATCTCTGCAAAGGAGAAGTGCTCACTATCACAGATTTTTTCAGATTTGTGAACAATATTTGAGAGAAATGGTTATTTTGTGTATATAGAAAATGTTTTAGATCTTTGAGTTCATCTCATGAAAAATGGGAGCAAAAACAAGTGTTGCATTTATATTTTTGTTCAGTGTAATTGCCAAAAACAACGCACGTGCCTTGTTTGCTACCGTTGATAGACTAACAAACCCCCCAGTGTCAGTAGCCTCTATCCACCAGGGCATGTAATGAATTTGTCTCCTTCTTCACTGACAAAATTCAGAAAATTAGACAAGCAGTCAGTGCCTCTGTATCAGGTACAGCACATTTTTTGTCCCTGTGTCCACCGAATATCAATTCAAACACCATGACTCAATTCAATCAGATTAATGATAAAAACATTTAACAAGGACATTATTCAACTTCTGAAATCCTCTTCCTGCTGCCATGATATTATTCCAACAGGATTTTTCAAACATGTTTTTCATTGCATGGCCTCAGATCTACTTCATATAGTAAACACATCTCTTCACTCAGGTGTTTCTGTCTCAGGGTCGAAAATGACATTTCCAGAACAAATGACCATAACTACACTTCTAAAAGGGGAGAATTAAGATTGATGCAAAACAAGTGACATTTGACCTTTTTAGAGAGGTTTAGAAAAAAAAACTCTTTAAATCCAGGCTGAAGACTTTTCTTTTTGCCGCTGCTTTTAATTGATATATGCATATCTTAAACTGCACTGTAACTTTTATTATCTTTGCTTTTAAATGAGTGTTTTTAAATGTCATTTTATATCATTGCTTTTAAATGAGTGTTTCTAGATATAATGTTATAATATGTTTCTTAATGCTCTTAATGTCTTTCATTTTTGTAAAGCACTTTGAATTGCCTTGTGTTGAAAGGTGCTATATAAATAAACTTGCCTTGCCTTGCTGGACATTTAAATGACTCAATTAGAGTGAACCTAAGTGGGTACACTCCAGCATACACCTCTATGGTGGACTCCATGCAGTGCCAGTCATCTCACTGACTGTAAAAAAAGAGTGTATGCACTTATTTTACACATGTGCCATAAAATGCTTGTAAGGTGGGGATTAAGGTGATGTATGTGGGCCATAATAAGAAGTGAACAAATTGTCTTTTTCCCTTGGACATTTATGTGAATCTTCAGTGATGTACTTATATGTGGGCCATAATAATATGTGAGAAATTGTTGTTTTCTTGGACCTTGATGTGAAGTTAAGATTTTTGATAAGCTTTCGGTATTGTAATTTCACACGTGTACAAAAGTAGCTTAATTCAACTGATGAGTGCTATGTGAATAAATGTAAGCGATGTGATGCAAGTCGCTCTTGACCACTTTCATTTTTTCAAAGTAGCTCTCAGATGAAGAAAGGTTGGAGACCCCTGCTTTAGATGAAAATAAGTTCTCATTCATAACACTCCGTTCGATGTCTCACTATGGGATGCGCCTCAACGCGTATGCAAACAGAAGCATCAATCTCATTACGCCAATCCTGATTGGCTGGTGATCTTGACGTCTACGTCAGGGAATCCACCCACCCTTTAAGTAGCTTGCGCTACGTCGCAGCGTCATTCAAACACCTCTTCTCGCTTCAGAGCACATCTCGAATATCAGTAGCCGGGCTAGCTTAACGGTCCACAGACTGAACCCAAGCTAACAGTCGGTCGACGGGCGCTTGCCGGTTACTTTTTTGCTTTGCAGAAGAATTGAACAAATATTAACACACCAGTTAATATTGTAATCTGCCCCGCCGTTTTTTCTTTCGAAATAACGGTAAGGTTTGATTTTTTTCTTCAAACAGTAACATACCTGTTGCTAGTTTATCCCTCCGCGCCGACACCACGGCGAGCGGGGACGGACTCTTCTCTCCCTCACACCAGAGGAGACGGAGATAAGAAAGATATTAACACACCAGTTAATATTTTTTAAAGAAAAATCTACCTCGTCGTTTTTTCCTTTCGGAATAACGATAAGGTTGGATTTTTTTCGGTAACATACCTGTTACTAGCTTCTCCCTCCGCGCCGACACCCCGGCAAATGAGGATGGACCCTTCTCTCCCTCACACCAGAGGAGTCGGAGGCTCGGCTCGGCTCGGCTCGGAGGCTGCGGGTTTAGGATCTCGGGCACGGACTCACACCAGGTCTGCTCGTCCTGCCTTGGGCTGGAACACGCCCAGGAAGCTATCGATACCCCCGGTTCGTGCGGGCATTGTGCCCGCTTCACCATCAAGAGCCTCCGCCGACGGCTAGCGTGCCAAGCTAGCCGTCGGGACGGGACCCCTTCATGTCCGTTGATTCACCGGCCGGCAATCGGGACATGGTGGCGACCGCCGCGGAGATTGAGCCCCGCGCTGTGTCAGGCTGGGGCTCAACAACGGCGGTAGCCGCGGAATCGGAGCCCCGCGCCGTGTCAGGCTGGGGCCCGGTGGCGGCAAGAGCCGCGAGAGTGGAGCCCCGCGCTGTGTCAAGCTGGGGCTCCCAACTGGACCTCCGCGCTGTGTCAAGCTGGGGCTCCCAACTGGACCTCACCGTGGTTCCACCCGCGGAGGATGTCCTACAGCTGGATTATATGGAGGAGGATGAAGAGGATGCCTCTGAGTTCCTCTTATCCGACTCGGATGAGCACAAAGATGACATCTTCGTTTCATCTGCCCAGGCTGCCAAGCCGGAGGCGATGTCCGCTCCCCCGGGCGAAAGCACACCAGCATCGCCCTGCCTCAGTATGGACTTGCAGGCCGTGTGCCAACGCGCTGCGTCCAGGCTGGACATCCCCTGAAGTGGCAAAGGAGACCTCCAGATCTCGCTATGAGGGGAAGAACTTGCCCCAAGCAGCGAGGATGAGGAAGCAGCTTCTCCCAGTCTTTCCAGAGATGCTGGACGAGGTGTCGGTCTCGTGGAGAGACCGCCCTTTCAGCAACAAGGCCCCAATCCAGGGTGCCTCCTCTTTGGACTGTGTCGGCATGGAGAAGCTCGGCCTGCTCCGCATGCCGCCCATGGAACCGCTGGTGGCAGCCCACCTCCAACCGCGGCTGGCTTCGGCACTGAGCAGGAACCCCACGCTACCGGCAAAGGCAGACCGCTTCCAGTCAGCAATGACCGAACGAGCCTATAAAGCCGCAGCTTTGTCCGCCAGGGCACTCAACGTCTCCTCGCTGCTGACCGCCTACCAGGCGGAGCTCTGCGAGGACATGACGATCAAACCTGAGCCTGCCGTGTGGGACGAAATCGCAGCGATCACGGACATTTTCCTCCGTGTGCAGCGCTGTGCAGTCCAAGCCACGGGCAAAGCACTGGGGATAATGGTGGTACAGGAGAGAGCCAGGTGGCTTACCCTGACGAACCTTCCAGACCGGGAAAAAGAGGACGGTCTTGGACATGCCTATTGTTCCCGAGGGCATATTTGGCTCCGCTCTAGCTTCGATGCAGCAGCGGTGTGAATCCAAAAAGAAGGAGGATGAGGCTCTCCAGCTTTGTCTTCCCCGAAGGGTCCAGCCGCCGCCTTCAACGGCCCCGCGGCAGTCCATCGCTCAGGCTGCCTCACGTCCTGCCCGTTTCAAGATCCCGAAACAGCAGAGGCCACAGCCCGCCCCGGGTCTCCAGCCCAGACACGAGGCGAGACGAGCTGGCCAAGAAAGTCTCCGGTTCCGGCAGCAGCCGCTCAGGCACAGCCAGCCCAGACTTTCAGCCACCAGACGAGGAAGAAGAAAAGGGCGGCCAGACAGCCTCCTCTCCTCGATAAAAAAGCTGGAAGTTCCCTGTTCTCCAGCTCCAGAACACTTTCCAGTGTTAGATGCTCATGTGTTTCCGGGGTGCAACCATGCCCCCATCTTCCCGCCGCCTCGAGTGATGTCAGAACGTCATCCTCAAGTTCGCGCCATGAGGGAAATGGACTTAACATCAACGACAGCAAGCTCCGCTGCTCGTTTAAGTCACACAAACACATGTCATCCCTATTGTCTTTTAATAAATCATTTTCCACTGTCGTTTCCAGGCTTAAAGCCAAGGGCGCAGTCAATAAAAATGAAAAGAAAGACAATAAAAACAATAAACAGTCTGACGTCTACCCCCCTTCTAAGAGTGGCTGCTACCTCTCTCAGAAGGCGGACGATGGACGGGGCTGTGAAGGCATCACCGCCACGCGCATGCGCAGTGTCGACCGGGGTTGTCAACCTGGGGTACCACCGTGTTCAGACACTAGAGGGCCCCATAACACAACAAATAAAGACACAAAGGGCAGACGACAGGGATGTGACATCTCCACTCACTTTGAGAAGCGAAAAGTGGAGGATGCTCACAGATTCTGCTTGGGTTTTATAGCACGGGGTTACAGACTCCAATTCGCTGTCACCCCCCCTCACTTTTCGGCAGTGGCGAACCATCAGGGCCTTCAAGGTATTCAGAGAATACCCTGGAACAATCAGATAAAACAAACAAAAAATCGATTTAATTATATAAATAAAATGTAATAAAATGTATATAAAATGAATAAATGAGAATCGTATCTGTGTTGTTGATCTGTAATATTACAGTGTTGCGTTGATTTGTTTGTCCTTCTCGGACCATGCACTACGCATTTCAGTGGTTTTGTGTTAGAAAAGAAAGCAACCAATAAGATCTTGTTCTGGGTCTCTGGGTAGAATATCCTTCAACCAAGGTATTCTACATCCTTGATAGAATGCCCTGGCCGTTGCACTGAATGAGAGCGTACGTTTGGACTGACAGTTTGATCAACCAATCAGATATTGATTTGTAGCCAATGGGCGTATTCTTTCAGAGTTCCCCTCGGTTCCAGGGTATTCTAGAAGGCCCGCTAGTTAACTGGCTCGAGACAGAGGATCTATGCGACGAAGCAATTCATGCCGTTTTATTGTTTTTAACGTTGAAATGACAAGTGCAACAGGTGAAGATGAAGTTGTTGCGGAATTGTTGTGAGTACAATTTTCAAGACGACAATTCAGTGAAAAGACGGACATTATAATGCCGCGGGGGAGGGGCGGCGGGGGGTGTGTGTGTCTACAGAAGGTCCAGTTGTGATAGACACGGTTCGCCACTGCTTTTCGGGCATTCTGCATTCGCAAGCCCGGGGAGAGTCGGCCCATATTCTAGAGCAAGAGATCCTCTCGCTACTAGACAAGAAGGCTATATCTATAATACCCTCCGAATAGAGTCAGAGCGGCTTTTATTCCAAGTATTTCCTCGTTCCCAAACGGGGAGGGAATGGGATTCGGCCTATACTAGATTTGAGGGCTCTGAACAAATATCTCAAAAGATACAAATTCAGAATGCTCACTCACACATCTCTGTTGCGTCTCGTGCGCCAAAACGATTGGTTCACATCAGTCGACCTGAAAGACGCGTATTTCCACATCCCAGTATATTATCCACACAGGAAATATCTGAGGTTCGCCTTTCAGGGTGTCTGTTACGAGTACAGAGTACTTCCCTTCGGTCTGTCTCTCAGCCCATGAGTGTTTGTACGGTGTACGGAAGCCGCGATAGCCCCGTTAAGACAACAGGGTATTCGCCTGGCAACTTATCTGGACGATTGGCTCCTTCTCGCACAGTCGGAGCAAGAGGCTATTACGCAGACGAATGTCCTCCTAAAACACCTGCTCGACCTGGGTTTCGTAATAAACACAGAAAAGAGCATGTTGTCCCCAGCCCAGACTGTACTCTTCCTTGGCCCACGCCTGAATTCGGTGCCCTTTACAGCCTGCCTGTCAGCAGAGAGAGTGAAAGCCTTCAGGGTTTGCCTCGCTCATTTCCAGCCACGCAAATATGATCTCTTCAGATCATGTCTGCGGTTACTTGGGCTCATGGCGTCAGCCATCCTGGTGGTACGACTGGGACGCTTACACATGAGGGAGTTTCAGCGCTGGGTAGCTGCCCTCAGACTGGACCCTGTGCGTCATGGCGCGTGGAGAGTGATGGTCACTATGAAATGCGTAATGGCACTGCGCCACTGGCTGCACCCGACTTTTCTAGTACGGGGCGTGCCTATGGGTGCTGTCCTATCGCGGAAGGTGGTCACCACAGACGCATGTCTGACGGGCAGGGGGGGTATATACGAAGGTCGACCTGTGAGGGGTCTCTGGAGCAGAGACCTCCAACGGTCACACATAAATTATCTGCAGCTTTTAGCGGTGTTCCTCACCCTGAAACGCTTTCTGCCTTTTCTCAGAGGACATCATGTCCTCGTGAGGACAGACAACACGACCACAATATCGTATACAAACCGCCAAGGGGGTTTGCGTTGTCTCCAGTTACACATGCTGGCACGCAAACTGATCTTATGGAGCTGCGGATGTCTCCTCTCTCTGAGAGCGACGCACGTACCAGGAGTGATGAACCTCGGGGCAGATCTGCTGTCCAGAGGTGCACCACTATATGCAGACTGGACTCTACATCCAATAATTGTGAGTCAGCTGTGGGTGCGTTACGGCCGGGCCGCGGTGGATCTGTTCGCATCAAAAGAAAACGCTCAATGTCAGCTGTTTTTTTCAATGCGCGATTTAAACGCACCGTTAGGCGTGGACGCGCTCGCGCACGTTTGGCCTCCGGTCCTTCTGTACGCGTTCCCACCCCTGGCTCTGATACCCCCAACTCTGGCCAGTGTGAGAGAACAACGCCACACACTGATCCTAATAGCTCCACACTGGCCTGCAATGTACTGGCTGGCGGAGATATATCAGCTGCTGTCCGGGCAGCCGTGGCAGCTCCCGCTACGCAGGGACATACTGTCTCAGGCGGGGTGGACGATTTTTCACCCACACCCAGAGCGCTTGGCACTATGGGCCTGGCCCGTGAGTGGTATAACCTGAATACAGTGGGACTCCCTCAGAAGGTGATAAACACTATTCATAGTGCAAGAGCTTCCTCCACCAGGTCCCTCTATGACTGTAAGTGGAGGGTGTTTGAAGAGTGGTGCCTTCAAAAAGGACACATCTCTTTTCAATGTCCTGTCGGGGTGATTCTATCATTTCTACAGGACCTGATTGATAAACACAGAGCTTTCTCTACGATCAAAGTGTACCTGGCTGCTATTGCTGCATGCCATGTGGGCTTTGAGGGAAAGACGGCTAGCCAACATCCCTTGGTCTGCCGTTTTATGAAAGGGGCTCGCAGGCTCCTCCCTGTTTCCAGGTCGCTGGTGCCCTTATGGGACTAGGCAGTGGTTTTAGATGGGCTCACTCGACCTCCATTTGAACCCCTGGAAGAAGCTGACATGAAACACCTGTCACTGAAGACAGTGTTGTTACTGGCTCTGGCATCTGCCAAGCGAGTCAGTGACATTCATGCGCTCTCTGTACATCCTTCATGCACTCAGTTTGCCCCGGGGCAAACAAGAGTGTTGCTGAAGCCCAACCCTGCCTTTGTACCTAAGGTGGTTGGCTCATGTACCCCCATTGACATTGAGGCATTTCCTCCGCCACTGTGTTCCTCTGAGGAACAGCGGCCGAATTTGCTGTGCCCAGTCCGTGCTTTACGCACCTATATGGACAGGTCAAAAGAGTTTCGATGCAATGACCAACTCTTTGTATCCTGGGCTAACCCTCATAAGGGCAAGCCCGTTACCAGGCAACGGCTCTCCCACTGGATTGTGGAAGCGATTGCTCATCCTACTCGTGGACTGGCTACATCCTGGGCTTTGTTCAAGGGTGTTTCCATCCAAGACATTTGTGCAGCAGCGAGCTGGTCCTCGCCGCTCACTTTTGTCCGCTTTTACAGGTTAGATGTCTCTGCTCCAAGTGTGGCCCGCGCAGTGCTGGGCCCCATGTTGAGACAGAGTTTTGCCTGTTAAGTTCTGGTTGTTTTGGTGATTTTCGAGATAAGCATGTCTAGCATACGGGAGTTTCAATATCCCATAGTGAGACATCGAACGGAGTGTTATGAATGAGAACTATAGGTTACTTACGTCACCCCAGTTCTCAGAGTAACATGAAGTGAGATGTCTCACCAGACGGCCCTTCTTGCTAAGGCGAAGCGAGAAGAGGTGCTTATTTTGAATGACGCTGCGACGTAGCGCAAGCTACTTAAAGGGTGGGTGGATTCCCTGACGTAGACGTCAAGATCACCAGCCAATCAGGATTGGCGTAATGAGATTGATGCTTCTGTTTGCATACGCGTTGAGGCGCATCCCATAGTGAGACATCTCACTTCATGTTACTCTGAGAACTGTGGTTACGTAAGTAACCTATAGGTTCCACTCCCCACGCCCATCTGAGAGATATTTGGTTAAAAATACCACAATGGTGCTCTAGGAGGAGATTCAGGTGATAAGGTGGGGGGCGGGGGGGTTATCTTGGTTGGTTATTGGCTAATGGTTACACAAGTGGCCAAAATCTGATTACCTCATATTCAGACAGGTTTTTATATAAATGGATCATGACAAAAAGTGAGAAAATCCTTTTTTCTTACATTTCCAGAATCTCTCTACACAGAGGGGACACATGTTTATGTATAAAATACAAGAAAAAGTGTATTTTGCATAATAGGTGATGTTTAAATATTTTTTTTGTTGAAAGTGTATATTTCTTCAGGTGTAGCATGAATGCATATCACAGTTTTTCTTGGATTTGCTTTTACATGTTTACATCAGTCGATATAACTTTTAAATGTATATAAGAAAACAACTACATAATCTCAAACACACACAAACTTTTGTTTCCATAATGTAATTTTCCAGACCGCTTTGGATAGTGGTGTGTGCCTTACTTTAGTGGCACTGTAGGTCTATCTGCTTAAAAAAACAAACAAACATGGTACTAATCTACCAGGTCATCCTTAAACAAAGAGGCTGCAGGTAGAGCATGACACTGTATAACATATCCCTGTGCACTTTAGCCTCAGCTGCCACAGCGACTGTTGATATCCATTGTATGCCTTGTCAAGCTAGAGGCATGTAACCACATGTGTTTTTTGGGGCAAAACCCAATTAAAAATGTGTTCGGTTGAATGTTCCTTTATTATTTTGCAGAAGTGGGACCAAGTCATTGTTTTGCAAGTCCGAGTCAAGTCTTAAGTCTTTGCGCTCAAGTCCGAGTCAAGTCTCAAGTCTTTGCGCTCAAGTCCAAGTCAAGTCTCAAGTCAGGATGGGCAAGTTCAAGTCAAGTCCAAGTCCTAAACTTTGACAAAACGAGTCTTAAACAAGTCATTATGTGCTTTTCAACAAATGTAATGACATTGATCAACAGAATAATACTTAATAATCAAACTGCCCTTTATTACGTGGGTTTGCTATCCTGGCTCCACAATGGTGGAATGAGCTCCCCATTGACATCAGGACAGCAGAAAGCTTACACATCTTCCGGCGCAGACTGAAAACTCATCTCTTTCGACTCCACCTCGAGCGATAGAATTACTAACAAAGAACTGCTAACAGAGCACTTATATACTAATAAAGGACTGGCTTATCTAAAGCCAGTTGAGTAGCACTTGAAATGTTTGGCTCTATGAAACCTGATGTACTTATATGATTCTGTTTTCTTCAAGGTTGTGTCTTCCTGGTCGAATGTACTTATTGTAAGTCGCTTTGGATAAAAGCGTCAGCTAAATGCAATGTAATGTAATGTAAATAGTCACATTAATAATTTAATAATCCATTTTCTCTCTGCTGGTAAAGTAACGTGTTTTCTTCTATTTTAAGAGGGATCAGTAAGGTAAGGCTACCGTGACGGTTTGATTCAGAAGGAGTTTAATGTATAAGATCCCTGATGTTGAGGTAACCAGAATGTTTATTTCCACTGTGTACAACATGTTATAAGGGACCCACAATCTATCTTTATGCAAGAGATAATGTGCAGTGAGGCGGTCTCTATGGGGAAAAGAACACCTGAATCTAGATCCCTCTGCAGGTGGTAGGCTACTTTAAGTATATTTTGATGCTAATACTTTTGTACTTTTAATTGTAACATTTTGAATGCAGGACTTTTTATTGTAACCGAGTATTCCTACACTCTGGTACTTTTACTCAAGTACAAGATCTGAACTTCTCCCACCTCTGACAATAAATTCTGAGTGGTTACCAAAAAAAACCCCCTGCTCTGAAGGTTATTTTCATTTTACAAATCCTGCACTCAGCTTTGCTTTCTCCAATATCATTGAAATGCAGCCAGATGCTGCTTCTTTTTTCGGTTTTCACTAATTTCTTGACTTTTTCCGACGCGCTTGCATTTAAATCCGGCTCCCCGTCTCCCTGTCGCTGGCCTGTACCACTACTACACCTGCTGTCTTTGGAGCGTCTGCCCCCCACCCTTCTTTCACATAATGTTATGATCCTAGTGTGTCCTCGCATATGATTGGCCACATGGTGGCTCAGCAAAATAAAGTCCCGCCCCTGCCTGCATGGATTCACAGCAAGAGTTGCAGCGGCTGAAGATTCTGCTCTCCCAGACGACGGGAGTCTGCGGGAGCGGCATCTCGCGATCGGCGTGTTGGAGACCCCTGAATTAAATTATCAAGTCACCTCAAGTCAGAAGGCTCAAGTCCAAGTCAAGTCCCGAGTCATTGGTGTTCAAGTCCAAGTTGAGTCGTAAGTGTTTTGTGATTTTGTCAAGTCGAGTCCAAAGTCATCAAATTGGTGACTCGAGTCTGACTCGAGTCCAAGTCATGTGACTCGAGTCCACACCTCTGTTATTTTGTGTACACTACCACTTCAAATGTACGTCTACTTTGTAAAGTGAGGGTCATGAACTCACAGGTAACTTTTATATATATTAAAATGCTTTAATGACCTGTCATCTCAAAGGTTTAGAGACTCTGGCAGCTGCTATTTTCATGGAAGTGACGTCGAACTTTAAAAGCATTTGCAAACCAACACCTGGTATGATAGTTACTAAGAAGATGGGACTGATACAAGTAATGAGTGGATCGGTTATTTGTCTACCAGCTACAAGAGATACAAATCACATAAAACAGATTCAAATAAAGTGATTTTGAATTGGTTTTAGTTTATTTTTGTTTAATGAGTGAGATCACAATACAAAATATTGCAAACATATATTAAAATACTTATTTTAATAGTTTTTCTGCAATGTGTACTTTAACACTTAATTATTTGAGTACATTTTCCTAATCAGACTCAAACAGTTTTACTTAAAGGGGACCTATCATGCAAAATGCACTCTTGTACGTCTTTTATACATGAATATGTGTCCCCGGTGTGTGTGGGAACTCACCAAGTGTCAGAAAATACAACCCTCTCTCTTTTCCTCTATACCCAAATCTAAAAAAAAACGGGGCTGTAACGGATCTGATACAGACAGATCCAGATTTGAATTATTTTCTACGTCACAAAAGGGGTGCTCCGCTTAGTGGTCAATTCTCCACCTATCAGGGGAATGAGAGGTTGGGCCACGGCCGGCAAAAGCTCTGGAGACGCTGTAGTACATATGCCAGGCCTGTAAGTGGCGCTGTAGTCTGCCACAAAAGCAGCGAAGAAGACTTCCTGCGCATGGTTGCCCTTCTGTTTATTCTCCGCTGTGGTTCTTTTTCTCCCTCCCCGAGGCAAGCGTTTGCGCCTCCTGCTTTAAAACAAATGAATAATGACTCTATATAATCATATGTAAGGGATAATGTGCAGCGACGCGGTCATTATGGGGAAAAGAACACCGACAGGCTGATCAGGAGCTCGACGCGAAGCGGAGGGATCTAGATCGTTATTACATGGCCACTTATTACATGGCCACATTCTCAACAAAGTAACGGTATGACTCCCAATATTAATTGAAATGCTTTTATGGATTTAGAAAATGATTTTATTGATTTAAAAAATAGTTGTATTGATTTAAATAGACATGCATCCGCTAAGAAAAATAGTCCGTTGTTAGGAACTGCTTCGATAGCGTTTTTGAGGAGCTTTTTGATTACAGATTTGAAAACATCGTTGCTTGCTTTAAAAGTAGCACAATTCATTATGTCAAACCTTGGAAAGTATCTAGATATCCCTGCCCTAATGCCAAAGTAACTGGCAACTGAATATGTGTCGCCGTGTGATGTCTATGTCTGGGCCGCTGCGTACAAAGGAGGGTTTCTGCCCCATTACTTTTCTTCTTACTTCTATAAGAATACAACACGGAGGACGGAGATCTCTTTTTCTCCCCCTCTTCTGACAGCCCAGCAGCTGATCTCAGAGCACTCCCCTCTCCTGCAGGGGGGCGTGGTCAGCTGCAGCTCACAGAATTAGCCCCCTGCAAAAACAGTGCTGGACAGAGCAAATAGAGCTAAATGAGGCATGGCTAAAATGCAGGATCTGTTTGGTATTTTGAAAAAAAAACTATATTTATATACTTTATATAGGTATGGCCCTACAATATATTGTTCAAATATAGCAAGATATGTCCCCTTTAAGTACAATACTCAATGCAGTATTTTCACTGGCAGTTGAATGGAATTAGTACTTTGACTTAAGTAAATTATCTGAATACCTTTTCCACCACTGCCTAAAACAAAGCATACATAGTTTGCTTCCAATTGGAGAAAAAAAAAAAAAAAAAAATGTCTGCAGTGCAAGTGACTTAATTCCAGTTTAATTGGCCTTTAATGGTATTGATTGGGACAGTTAGTTGCCCTCACTGTTTCTGTTTAGCTGTTGTTAAACAGAAACAGCTGGTCGAACGCACTTATTGTAAGTCGCTTTGGATAAAAGCGTCAGCTAAATGCAATGTAATGTAATGTAATGTTAAAGGAATATAAAGGTGGTGGTGGGGGGGATGTCAATATCTGGCAGAGAGTATTTCAAATATGTTTAAGCACCAAATCAACGATGCTGCGGCTGGTTGGTCATACCATTTACTGAGAAATTGGCTTTCTGATTGTGCAATACTTTTTCAGACGAGAGCCCGGAGCTTTTTATTTGAGTCAGTGGGGCATGTCAACTGCATTTAAAATGTAATCAGACTGAATCTGATCTTGAACTTTCATTTGGGTGGATTTTTCATATCTCTGGCCCCCCTTGGTTGATTTTGATGATTGACATCTCTTTCAAACCGTCAGAGCCAATGGAACCGAGGGAAAGTTCCACATACACACACAGGTTACCAAATAAGGAGTGATAGTGACGTGTAGAAAAACTGGAAGCTGCGCTAGCCTCTAGTGCAGGGGTGGGGAACCTTTTTCTTCTCAAGGACCATTTCAATGTTTTCAACATCCTCCGAGGGCCGTACAAATGATTGACCTCTGCTTAAAAATACTAAAATCACAGCCCATTCATTTCGCCTTTCTTTCATGCTGTGCAAAGAAAACGCAACCTCTTAATCCAGATATTTTACCATGACTCACGTATGCATTCATGTGCACGGTTGTGGCATGACCACCAAAACAGAAATATATGGACACCACATGTGTGCAAATGTATTTTTAGTATCCTATCCATGTGGACATGATTTAAGTGGGGGGGGGACCTAACCTCCACTAGGGGGGGGAGATTTTTTTTTAAATGTTGACGTTAAAAGCATCAATCTGGTGCACTTTGAGAGCAACATTAGGAGATCTATGGATACATCTCTCAACACCCATATGAAACAGAACTGAAAACAGATTTTATTTTTCTTTATGGATATTTTACAAATCACTCCCCTTTTAAACTGTATTCTTGTTTATTAATAGCATTTTTTTTTTTTACTGTCATATAGTATTTTATACCCGTTTACTTTATTCTTTTATTTTTTTATAACTATAATGTTCATATAAAGATGTGCCTTTACACTGGTTGTAGAAAAAGCTTCTTATATTCGTTAGCATAGCTAGCTAACTAACCAGATGCTAATAACAACAAAGTTATTGACTGTATGATCAGTATGACAGGTACAACATCATATGGATGTTGAGAGATGTATCCACTGAGACAAATGTAACATTTGTGATATTGGGCTATATAAATAAACATTGATTGATTGATTGATTGATTGATTGAGTATGACAAGTGAACAGATCGCCACTGGCCTCACAACTAAAGACACAGCCACGCAAAAACTGTGACATGTGTACGGCTCCTTATCATGGATGTATAATAAGAACTGGATACAGCGTGGGAGGCGGGGCCTCATTCATTCCTATGAGAGCTGCTCATTAGCGCATGATGATAAAATGGCCAACTTTTGAGAGAGTGAAACGTCACAGATTACCCAGCATGCCTGAGAAGTACCCGTATGTGCACTCATAGAGCATGCGCAACTTTAACCAAAATGCTCGTTCACATCAAGCACGTCAATTTGCGTACACGTAACAGCACCGCGCGTTCATGACAGCATGGTAATGGATTGTTGTTATCATGGATTTGATATGAATGAGGCGGCAGTTAGCAGCTAGCAGCTAGCTAGTAATGATGCTAATGTACACATCAATCATTATGTACTTATATTACGCTGTAACAGGATCTAGTGATATCCAACAGAGCTTCATTTAGCATGAAATAATTATTGCACTGTATATATATATATATATATTTATATACAGTGCAATAAGCTTCTTAGTGCAATACGAAGCTACAGGGACGTTAATAATGTCGGTAATATTAACTTTATTTAATACAACATTTACGGTACAAGATTTAATCATTCAGCCCATGTAGTATGATAATGAATTACAGCAAACATGTGCAATATATCCATTATTACAGCTCCGTGGGATGGCAGTAAGACGATATGGATCCGTTCTTATCCATGGGTAAAGATAAACGCAACTCACATTGGTTTCTCATACAGCATCTCTGTAAACTACGTGTATTCACTGAATTTCACTCTCTGCCTTTAACGGCTCGTTGTAGCTCCAATAGCTCCAGCCCCCACCCTCCCTGTGAGCACAGTGTGCTCTGATTGGTCGGGACACGTAACTTGAACGTGCCGGGCGGCGCGGTCCCGTGGGTTAGATGCGCGTTCATAATGCAGAGGGAAATAACTCTCAGAATAACGTTATTAACACATTTTTACAACTTGAGGAACGAATGTTTTTAATAAGGGCTATACAAGTGTTCATACTGGGTAGTTTATTTAGTTTAAAAAAAATTATCCAACGAGTTACAGACCACTCTTTCCCCATGTAAGTCAATGGGAAAAAGTGTTTCCGGGCCTGGCAACCAAACGGAAGTGTAGTACCGCCGTTTGGCCAGCACGAATATTTTCATCTGAGTCCGGCGCACTTCCTGGGGGCTTGCTCCTTATGGGTACTTCCATCTTTGGAAGTGCCGCAGCGACGTTTTGGTGCTCTCCGTCAGAACTGCACCCCTGTCAGACGAGACATATACCACGTGATGACACGTTAAACTCGTGTTGTGTTCAAGGACCCTGTTTTGGACAGGAAAAACAGGCACTCGCTTGTTTAATTTTTTTGCGGTCTAGAGTTCTTAATTTTTTTATTTTTCGCGTGTGTTCACCAAATGGTCTCGCGGGCCGTATACGGCCCGGGGAACGGAGGTTCCTCACCCCTGCTCTAGTGGCTACCATTAGCAGCACATTTTTCTTCTCCGATTTTTGCATAAAAATTGAATTATGGCTGGTGCGGAGGTGAAAACACGCTGCAAACAATTGAGTTATTTTGTAGGAATCCGGGAACTGAGAGTGTAACAATAGGGCGGGTTGACTGCGCAAATACTTTTTTTCTTACAGAAGGTAAAGAAAAAGGAAAGGGAAATGTCAACACGGTTCAGCCAGAATTAAGAATCGCAGAAAATGAAGACCGTGAAATCGGTATGACAAAAGTACTTCTTCACAGTTTACGCATGCAAAAGCAACTGGAAAATAAATGTGAGGAACTTGAAGGCCGGGAACGACGGAACAACCTGAGGATTTATTCAGTGTCCGAAAAATGTGAGGGAAATAGCATGATGGACTTTGTGGGAATCTTAATACGCGAGAAACTGGATGTGAGCGGCGAAATTCCCATTGAGAGAGCGCACCGGGCAACGGGTCATCTCACTGGGCACAGCGACCGTCCCAGATCAATAATAGTCCACTTCCAAAACTACAACGTGAGGCAAAGGGTGCTACAAGCCGCCTGGGCAAAGAAGGACATTAGGGTGAAAGATTGCAGGATTTTCTTTGATGAGGACTTCACCACCCAAGTGTTCAAGGAGCGCGCAAAAATACAGACAAGTAAGGAAGCAGCTCCAGGAAAGAAACATCAAATCCCGCATTCTGTTCCCTGCTAAACTGAAATTATTCGAGAAAAACGGAAAAGTCAGGGTGTTTAACAACCCACAAGATGTGGCACAGGGTCTACTGGAGTATGGTGTCAACATGGAGAGTCCAGCAGGAGAACCGGACTTGGAGTCTACTCTTCAGGCATCAGGATGGCAGACACACCACTCCAGGAACCGGAGAACCCCAGGATGTGAGCTGATGTCGGACGTAAAGACATTAATTGACTCGCTTGATCGGCATGAAAGAGCAAAGGAATGAACAGGTATGTGTGGAGGGAGTTAACTCCTTGCAGACGTACATGGAAAACAATAACAACACATAAATGACTGAGCCACTCGGAATCTTTTCCAGATTTGACAACACAGAGTATAACATGTACAATTTTGATTATGATATCGATTCAGAGAATCATGTGTTTAATCATATAAGTGACTCGTGTAAATATTTTACCGATGATCAATTTAAAGACAATGTTGGACTTGAAAATACATTTTCTTTAATACATTTCAACTGCAGGAGTCTGTATGCAAACTTTAATAAGATCACTGAATACCTACATACATTTAAAAGTAAATTCAAAGTAATTGCCATATCGGAGACTTGGCTAAATAAAGTCACATATATAAGTCACTGATTTCCAAATTGAGGGTTACGTGATACACCATATCAACAGAACCAATAAGAGAGGAGGGGGTGTGGCTCTTTATGTGGACAGCATCCTAAAATGCACACTGGTTGAAAAAATTTCAATTGTGACTGATGATTTAATGGAATGCATAACTATAGAAATTGAAATGGAAAGGAAGAGAAATGTTGTTGTGACTTGTGCATATAGAGCACCAGGATCAAATGTAGAGCTTTTTAAAGATAGTTTAGGAGTATTAATGGATGGCCTAAATGAAAATAAAACATGTATTATTTGTGGGGATTTTAACATCGATCTTCTAAATGTATCTAAACAAAACAAAACAACTTCTGATTTCCTGGATGCATTGTACAGCAGGGGGCTTTATCCCCTAATCACTAAGCCCAGTAGAATAACATCAACTTGTGCAACATTGATCGACAATATCTTTACAAATGTCATGGAAAACAGTGCTAAGAGTGGGCTAATAATAAATGACATAAGCGACCATTTACCTGTATTTGTAGCATATGATTGGCAATTAAAGAAAAAGAAGGAAGAGACTCGCAGTAGATATGTCAGGGTAAGGACTGCTGAAGCAAAAGACACATTTAGGAGTGACCTCTTAAAGGAAGAGTGGAGAGGGGTTTATGTAGAAGATGTAAATGCTGCATATGAGTCCTTCCTAACAATCTACATATCACTGTATGACAAACATTGTCCCACTGTACTCCGTACATCAAATAAGTTGACAGTTATAATGAGACAAGCAAAAAGAGAATATTATAATAATATGTTAAAAGAAAAGAAAAATGATATCAAGGGCACATGGAAAATCTTAAATAATGTTATTGGAAATAAATCTGTATCCACTGGCCTGCCCAGTCACTTCATTGATGACAAAAATAAGGTTGTAAAAAACATGAATGAAGTGGTACATGAATTCAACTCTTTTTTTGTAAATGTCGGTCCTAATCTTGCAAAGACTATTCCAAAACAACACGATGGGCAAAAAGAGGATTGGCGGAAGTAAAGTGTTGCAGTCAATGTTTCTGGGAGAGATAAACGAAATTGAAATTAGATCCATTGTAGACAAATGCAAAAATAAGACTTCGACAGATAGTGATGGGATCGACATGACAATAGTGAAAACGACTATTGACTGCATAATTAAACCGCTAAGCTACATTTTTAATCTTTCATTTCAGACAGGTATTTTCCCAGATAGCATGAAAATAGCTAAAGTTATCCCACTTTTTAAAACAGGGGACAAAAGCCAATTTACCAACTACAGACCAGTGTCCTTGCTTTCACAATTTTCAAAGGTCCTTGAGAAATTGTTTGTCCAAAAATTTGATAATTTTATTGAAAAAAATGAGTTATTGAGTGAGAGTCAGTATGGATTTAGGAAAAATCGATCTACAGCTTTAGCTTTAATGAAAATAACAGAAGAAATTACAACAGCTATAGAAAGAAAGAAATACACAATAGGTGTATTTATTGACTTAAAAAAGGCATTTGACACCATAGACCATTACCTATTAATTTCGAAATTACATAGATACGGAGTGAGAGGAGTAGTTCTAGATTGGTTAAAAAGTTATTTAGATAACAGACAACAATATGTAGAATTTGCTGGTAGTACATCGGAGTGTATGAACATAGAATGTGGTGTCCCGCAGGGCTCGGTTTTAGGGCCTAAACTTTTTATTTTGTACATCAATGACATATGTGAAACGTCAACATTATTGCAATTTGTGTTGTTTGCAGACGACACAAATGTATTTTGTTCAGGAGATGACTTAAACATTTTAGCAAAGTTTATTGGACATGAAATGGTCAAACTTAAAAGATGGTTTGATGAAAATAAGTTAACCCTAAATTTGAATAAAACGAAGTTTATGGTTTTTGCTAATAGAAAAAAAGATGAAAACATTTCACTGTCCATTGATGGAGTTTTTATTGAAAGGGTTTCTGAATTTCGATTCTTAGGTGTGACGCTGGATGAAAACCTGACATGGAAATCACACATAGCACATGTTAAAACGAAAGTGTCTAAGAATATTTCTGTTCTAAACAAGGCAAAGTATTTGCTAGATTACAAGGCATTGAGGATGTTGTACTGTTCACTCATTTTGCCATTTTTCATTTATTGTATAGAAGTGTGGGGCAACACGTATATGAGCAATATAAAGCCATTGTCAATATTACAGAAAAGGGCAGTAAGAATAATTCATAAAGCTGACTCAAGAGAACACACCAGACTGTTTTTAAGTCAGGACTCTTGAAACTCAAAGACAGCTGAGCTGCAGACATTATCAGTAATGCACAGGGCAACAAGCAGAATGTTACCAGCATATTTACAACAGTTGTTTGTTTTTGGATCAGACAAGGAAGACCACAGAAGGAAATTACATTTTAAGCATCCATATGCAAGGACTACTCTTAAACAAATGTGTATTTCGGTAGTTGGTGTACAATTGTGGAATTCTCAACACAAGGATCTAAAGAATTGTATATGCATTTTTCAGTTAAAGAAGTTGTATAAATTAAGAAAGATGGGACTATATGAAGCAGGATGTGAATAAATCGATGTACTCTGGTCCTTCATGTTTTTGATGTCTTTGATGTGATGTCTCCTCTGTATTTGCGGGTCCCATTGCCATTGTTATTGTTGTTATTGTTATTATCATCATGTGTCGCTTTCCACCTTCTTCTCCAGTAGGACTCAGATGAGGGTGTTGCACTTTTCTTTTCCTTATACATGTGATGTTTTGGTGTTGTTTTGTTTCTTTCCGTTAACCGTCAAGTGGGAAATAAGTATTTTTTTTGTGTGTTTCTCTTAGTATCCTAAGATACTGTTATGTTTGGCTGTGAAAAAAAAATTATTATTATGAAGGGCAGACCATCTATTTGTATTTATTTGTTTTTTTTTAGAAAGGGGCAGGTCACATAAGATTTTATTCTTCTCCCTGCTCCTTTTCGCTCAATGGTAGAGTCATGTTTTGTGGCAATTATTGTACATTTGGTTTTGCGTACCATGACAAATAAAAATGAAATGAAATGAAATGAAAATGATGGATTATCAATAATTTTTTCAAAGTGACAGACACATTGCTATAACCTATGGATTAACCTTCAGCCGCTTTTTTCTCGTTTTAATGACATTGAACACAACTTTTGATCAGGATAACAGCTAAGGTGAGCATATCTCCGTGTTTTGCTACCTAAAGCTACTCGTGTGTTGTCTGTATTTGCTTCCCCTGTCACGAGTTCTGATCGCTCAGTGATGGTCCTTATATATTTCTATAATCTGTGGAATCTCAGGATGTTATCTAAGCTTATTTGTGCAGATCCAATACGTTTATCGATCGGTATAGCTAGAGTTCTGTGCTAACGGCCTAAATATTTTTTTGCCCGTGGCTAATTCAGAGGCTCAGCGTTAGCTTTGAGGTTTTTTAAAAAGAAAAAGAAAAAAGATCAGTTAGCTGAGTTTCTTCCTGTTACATGGATATGAAACATTCATAGTTTATTAAATCTTAAGAAGCCCTCAGACATTTTTGTTTGCAGATGTTGTGAATTCTGCCCCTTCGGCGGGTCCGTGGGGCTTAAGCTTAAATCGAAGGGCAGTATAACGGCCCGTCTACACTACAGGCGTCAAAAAATGCTTTCAACGCTTCGCCCATTCATTTGAATGGGGTGACGTAGGATATTTTCAAACTTCGCCGAACTGCATTGTGGGTAGCATGGCAAGGCGTTGCAAGCATCGCGAGCGTCTATCGGCGTCAAAAGTTGAACAATGTTCAACTTTTGAGGCTCGATGCTTGCTCGAAGCTGGCGTCAGCCAATCAAATCCCGTTTTTGCAATTCCCGCCAGTACAAGCGCTAGCCAATCAAACCGCGTGCAAGCTGGGAGAGCCAGACCGCAGTTAATTTCCTCATATTCCAAACGAGAAATTACGGTAGCAAATCACCCGGTTCTTTCCGACCAGAACTATTAACGGGATACAAACCGGAGGAACCAGGCATGGAGGGAGGTGGCAGAGACAGTGGGTGTTTGGGGAGTTTATATCCAGTTTACTTCGTTTTAACATTGCTCTTGCTTTGTATGTCGGGGGCGGGAGATTCATGTGATTGGTTGTTGGTCGCGTTGCTCGCAAAAAATTGCCAAGCTTCAGACACGCCCAGCTTCAAGATGTTTTGATGCCTGTAGTGTAGACGGGCCGTGAGTGTGACTCATGTCAGAATAAACCACAGAACACATTTTACAGGTTGATGGTGTGTGTGTGTGTGTGTGTGTGTGTGTGTGTGTGTGTGTGTGTGTGTGTGTGTGTGTGTGTGTGTGTGTGTGTGTGTGTGTGTGTGTGTGTATTTTATGGGTAACCTTCTGTAGCTGTGTTTAAATTGGTAACAGTGTACAGGGCAAAATGGCTTATTTGAATGTTACTGTGTCCTCCAGGCTCCTTACCCTGCATCCCCGTGGGGCCGAAGCCTTGGCGAGTGAGGAAAATTGCGTGGTCGTGGTGCTCGGCGTGATCAAGGTCACCTTTCTGCTGCACAAAGGCCCAGCGGCACACATTCTCCAGGCTCCGCGATGGGTTTCCTCTTTCAATGAGGCTGATGGACTGACAGGAAAGAGCGAGAAAGAGATTGAAATGCTTACCGATTAACCTTGTAGCCGTGTAAATGAACATGTTAGTATTCTGGCAGCAGCACAAAACTGTATAGATTGATAATCCGATCGGGAAAGCATAGCATTCAATGTAAACATATTTTAGATGTGGGCTCTGGGGTGATAATGAAAGTGGAAAGCAAAAGGTAATTTGCTCTCATCCGCCATATGGTAAAATGGCCAGTTGATCATAAATAATGTATTTTTAGAGAATGTGTAAAAGAAAGCCGACAGTATTCTTCACTATTTATAATCTATGCTACAATAATAATGGCTTTGGCTATGTCACTAGAAATAACCACCTCTCTGAGGCAATTATACAAAATAGATATCAGAGCGAGAACAAAAAGCATCCATGCTCACAAAACTATGAAAACATTTTTTTTGTAATTGGTATCACTGTGATGTTGCACAGGACAGCAGATTATTAATAGCAGACCAGAGGCTCTAGAGCACTACATCATTGAGAATAGTTAACAGTCTAAAATATAGTCTAAAAAATAGACAATTCATGACTTTTGCCAAAGTTTTGTTTTTGTTTTTGTTCTCCTGGGATGAAACATTGGCCTTTAATCCCACTGAGGCACTGTGTGCTTTTCTTTTGCTTACTGTTTGCTCTAACAGCCAGAGATGATGGGTTGATGCTTCACCTCTGGCTCAAAGCTTTTGTTTCCTCGCAGAAAACACAACACATTGTTGTGGACAGAGTGTGGGGAGCTAGGATGGGGAATTTTGCTGACCTGTAGCAACAACTTCTACAAATGAATCTTGAACTTGTTGGCCAACGTTTAGGGTGATTTGTGCAACAACAAAAAATCCATATCTATATGTTTATTCTCATAACTGGTCTAAAAAAGATCAATCAAGTTAATTGACAACAATGGGATCATTTTCATCAATTGACTATGTATTTATTAGTTATGTAGCAGACAAGAGACATGTGTGTGTCTGTCCTTTACCACGCTGTAAACCAAGAGTCCAATGGAGGCGTTTGCATGGGGGAGAGCGTGTGGGAGAGAAACTCCCTCTTGAGGGAACTTTGGGATTTTAGCATTTACACACCCTTTATATGCACAAAAACATATATCACACTGCAGGGAAGGTAAAAACCCATCAGGCATAATTTCTCTTTAAGAAAACACCTGGGTGTATTGAAGTCATTGTGTGTTATGCAGTACTGCACTTAAACTACAATACTTTTGAGGCCTATTAATCTCAGAAAGGATAGATGGAACTACTACACTCAAACTAATTTGAAGTGTGGTGGCTCTTTACTGCATAGTGAGAGCAGAATACCTTTGGCTGTACAAATACAAATATTGTGATGACAGTTTCTTTTTTAAAACAATCACAGGGTGGAATGATAAACAAATCTCAGAAGTTGCAGCCCTGTTAGGAAGACTGAGACTACAGCTTCTGTGTGATGTGATCAAACTCAATGCAGTGAGGAACATGTTTTGTCTCTGAGCTACAGTAACACTTCTCTCGCATACAAATCATATTGCCCTCACCATGCTTTACATTCTTGGTGCAAATCAACATAAACGGAGTGTGAGCCTCACCTTGGCGTACCCCAGCATGATCATCCTCACCAGCACCACGTTGATGTGGACTCCCAGCGACTCGTCGTGGTAAATCTCATTCACCTGAGAAGTAGGGCGGGGAAACACAATCATCGAGAAGCTCACACAAATAGCATCACCTTAACGGCATGTGCATCATTGGCCCTGAACACCTCATATACGGCAAGGCAAGGCAAGTTTATTTATATAGCACCTTTCAACACAAGGCAATTCAAAGTGCTTTACAAAAAACGAAAGACATTAAGAAAATGGCATTTAAAATCAGACATTAAAAAGAAAAGATACATGAATAAAAGTTACAGTGCAGTGCATATAAGCCCATTGTTGGCTTCTACTTTCCACTCAGCAGGGGAGAGAAACACCATTCTTCATGAATCACAGCATGGATGCATGTATCACACACTTAAGCAACCGCAATTGTACAGCCTTTTTCAAAGAGCTGGCGAATGCAGCGAGGAGGAAGGTCCTGTCCTTTTGTGCTTGCTCCTCACAAAATATGATTGCCATACCAGTAAAAGGGGAAAAGACTCAAATGAATACCAAATAAAAATGCCATTTGTACAGTACATCATTTACTCGCAGAGTTTTACCTTGAATACTTTGTTTTCTATTGCATTCCTCCAAGGTGAAGGGAGAAAAACATAACATATCCTTGATTCATTTAATGATATGGAGGCTCTGTTTAACAATATCGATCAAAACATTAACAAACTCTGACACAGCTCATGCAGTTTAATCATTTAGGTATTACGTTTTTATAGTTTTTGATTAAACCCTACTATTTACAACTCCACTAAGGTCTCATGCTTCCTTCGACCTCCATTTGCTTTTACCCATTTCATGGTTCTCCTTTCGACATAGAGAAATGCTGGAACAATTACATTTTATTTAAGAATTCAATGTAACACAAGGTATACTATTCATTCACATAGCATCTACACAAAAAGAATGGAGTTGGACTGGTATAAATCATCTGCTTCTGAATGTGGCTAAGACCAGAGAGTTGGTTAATGGCTTCAGTCAGGAGGAAGAGGACGTCTCAACAGCCCCTGTGCATTATGGGAGAGGACGTGGCGGTTGTGGGGGACTACAAGGACCTGGGAGTGTACGGAGGATCGACACTGACGCTGTGAACAAGAAGGGGATGATCAGACTCTATTTTCTGAGGAAGCTGAGAACCTTCAACATGTGCAGCAAGATGATGGAGATCTCTGCACTCTTCTTTGTTGTGGTCTGCTTTGGGGGGGGGGGCAGCATCAGAGCCAGTGACACCAGAAGACTCAAAAGACTCATTAGGAACGATATCTATTTTAATATGCCCTTCAATAGTGTTTTATTTGTCAGATAGTCTACATATTTGGTCTCACTCTTCTGTTGTATCTTCTATTTGAGATCTAATGTTTATATTATTATATATTTACATTGTATAATTGTTTTGTTCTACACTTTCTTATTTCTTATTATATACAATACTTTGTTTTACATGCTGCTGCAACCAAAACATGTCCCAATTTGGGATCAATAAAGTATATATGTATCTTAAATGTTAACAACAAAGGAAGATGTGTTATGGGGATGTCTTTGTCCATATGTGAGAGTAGGACTGAATCATATATAATGTGCCTTTTAAACGACATAAAACTATAAGATTAAAGGAACAGAAAGAAGCAGGTTTAGTATTCAGACTGCTATAGCTCCCTGTAGACTCAGAAGTAAAGACAACATGGTGAGTGAGAGCAAAGGCTTCTCCACTGACTGAAGTTTATCATGATCTTAAATCTGAGGGACAAGGCAACGTGCGCTTTTTATCAAGCTGTGCCTCGTTTTTAGACATTCGTTATGCTGTATATATTACTCGTATTTTATTATCTTCCACTGTCATGTGTTCTGTTAATCAGTGGGATCAAATTTCCCCCTCAGTGACAGGCGTCACTCACTGTATCCTTTGGTCTCTCAGAGATATTAAATACACTGATGGATTTTCTGTTTACATGACTTCCCCTCCATGTCTCCTAATTTATTTTTGCTTTTCAATTACACATGTATGAGAGCTTCACGCCTGACAATATCCACACGTCTTATGATTAAACATCAATGATGGGAATACTAGTTGATTGATTGCACAACATTACATTTAGTTTTTATTTCACTGGCATCAGGAGATAAATTGCAATTAGTGTAATGTTATCAAGTGTACACCAGAATGATTTTTCAACATTTCAGTATTTTACGTGTGCAGCTGAAAGAATATTATCAGTTTTTTCAAAGTTTTTAGGGATTAAACATATCATAAATATGTTCATTATAAGTGATTATAGATTGGACAACAGTTTTATATGTTGTATCAGGAAATGTAACTTTTGATAAATTGTGATTAATTAGTTAATAAGAAGGGTGTCAAGTTTAGTTACAAAGACTTAAACAGAGTGTGTATTTGCTTTCTTTCCAAGTTAAAAAAGCTTGATATGGCATGTAACTCCTTCTTAGTTGGGGAGCTGTAATGATCTTTTTTACAGAAATAATACGAGATATTGTGACAATTGTGAAATGCAAATGATTGCTTTAATAAAGCAGCACATTGACACCACTCTTAGTGTATTTACAGAAACACAATCATTACAAGCCAAAACATTTTATAGCCTGGATTGCAGTGGATTTGTATTAGAAGATCTTTGCTGAAACCTTAAATTACATTTTATTGTTATGTGTTTGTCAAATGGCAACTGGAAACAAGACCATTATGAATTGTATTGACGGCTGACCTTTAACAGGCCAGCGTGATGTGTTTGTGGTCTCACATCACCTTGTACTGTATGTATGGCTGTTGTTCCTCCACTTATGGCGCGTTTCCACTGCAGCGGGGTAGCCCCGTTTAAGCGTCCCTAAGCGTCCTCGCTCTGGCCTCGGGCTGCCTCGCTGGCCGGCCCAGGCCGTGGCGCATTTCCATTACAGTTTAGGACCTGGGGTAGCAACGCAGTGTAGGCGGGGCGATCGGCTTTGTTTTTGTTCACATTTCTCATTGTTCCGTCGAGCTCCCGCTGGATTTGATCATCCCCAATGAGATGAAGGAACGTCGTCACCTCCTCGGTCGACCACGGTGTGCTTTTCTTAGAAGTAGCCATTTTTGTAGCTCCTCCGTTTACAAAATGCTGTGTATAAAAATGCTGCAAGCTTGCTTCTAGATATATATGCGACGCTAGGGATGAACTCGCGCGCAATCTTGTGACGATTCTCTCTGACCAATCAGCAGTCGAGAGTGTTGACGTCACTAGTTCAGCCCTGGCCCTGGTCTGATAGAACCACGATTTTATGGGGCCGGAAAAAGAGGGGAAAAGTACCCGCTGGCCGGTACTAGGCTATATGGAAACGCCACCAAAAACCGGCCTGGCCGCTTGAGGACGGTTAAGGACGCTTAAACGGGGCTACCCGCTGCAGTGGAAACGCGCCATTAGTGAGCACCAGTTGAATCAGTCATCAAATGAACGTCTCTCTGACAATGTTCGGCAACCAGAAGCTTTAAAACTGTCAAGTCAAAGCCAGCATCACCCTCTCTCCTCAGACCCTTAAATTGAATAAGAGAAAACTCTTGTAAAAAAACTGGAAAGAGAATGGAAGAAACATACGGCAGAGAGGAATGATTCTTCTCAGACAGACATGCAGTAGATGTTGTGTGTACTGAATAAACATAGACTTTTATATATATAGATTGATGACGCATCTTCTCCTTCTTCTACTGCACAAAGGTGACATCTAAATATCCTGCACGAAGAACCAGATTGACATCATGTACAGAGGGTTGTTGCCAATGGAAAGCCAAGTCAGGCCAAGCTGCTACGTTAGCCTCACAGCAGCTGTTTGGCCAGAAAGACATAACAACTGAGCATAATATTTAAATAAATAAATAATTGATTAAATTGTCACATGCTCTATTTTGTTTTCTTTTATATTGTTTTGCTCAAAATACCAACCCATTGTAGCCATGCCTCATACCCCTCTATGTCAGCCGTGTAACAAAAGTGACACGTTCTTTCTTCAGTGTTTAACGCTAGAACAGTGCCATTATATGTATTATATATATAACAACTTTACTCTAAACTGACTTTGAACATGTATCAGTGGGATAACAACTGTCTAGAATGATAGAAACCATATTTTGCTTGATCGCACAGTTTTTGGAAGAGGGCGGGGTCTATGATCGACACTGCAGCCAGCCAACAGGAGCAATGGAGATGTTTTGGCGTCACTTTTGACAATACCGACAAATAGTCAAATGACTGTGCAGACAATCCAAATGACAATAATGATAACAAGAATTAAAGCTTTAATGAAGACAATGAATCGGGCAGGATGTCAAGCAGCTTCTATATGCCGCTAAATAGAACCTGAGCAACACGACCTCCTCTCAACATGCAGTCTGAGTGAGGACAGGCGGCACAAACACTCCGTAAGAATAAAGAGACAGGCGGCCTCAAATGGCTTTCATTGTCTTTGGGCCAGTGATTTGTCACTGAGTTTATCTGCCTCATTACACATTTATTTCAGCAACATATAATCACGTTCTCAATTGTCCTCAGAGTCCTATTCTCGCCTTATCGACTTCTGGAGGAGCAGGGCGACATACTCCAGGTCTAGAAGATTCTGCTCGCTGTTTTAGTCTGTATAAAGCAACCAGCAGGCTCAGTGTGACCCCAACTACAGAGGGGTTATTTGTTTCGCAAAAAACACAATAAATGCTGCTGATCCTGAACTCACATCCAGTCGAGAGTACCGTTATGAGCTAAACCGCAAGCTAAAATTACACGGTGTGTTCTCCCACACACTGATCTGCTCGCTTCCAAAAGGTCGGTCAAAAGGGTGCTCTCGACATCACACCAACCTCCCAACAGCTACAACCAAACGTTAACACGATACGACTCACTTCCTCTCCCTCCTCCCTCTCCGTTCACCCGGCTCACAGACACTGTTATGAGTGTTACATTTCCCAGTGCATCTCTTTAGAGGAAAGCTGGAGACTGGTAGGTTAACTGATCAATACCACTGACTTGATCTATTTTTCAGATGAAATGTCGATCGCAAATCTTTCTATGTTGTGTATAGTGTTTCAAAACGACAGTTATTTTCTGTTGTCCTCTTACGTAGGTGCTGTCTTCAGGATGGAAGCTTTTTTTTCCCTAGGGCTGTCAACATAATGCATGAATGTGAGCGGATTCCCTTGTTATTAAGACATTGATGCAATACTGCATACAAGCAGAGTTTGCCCTTACATAGTGCCTTTTATGGTGTATCATATGGCACATAATGAAGAATAAATTAATTGAAATTGTTCGATTAGAATCCATAGCTACATTGACAGCATGGAGGTTTGTCTCCTGCTTTTACGTGCCTGCTTCATAAAAGCCAAACCGCGCGAAAATCCCTCACATCGACAACAACAACAACAATGGACCACTGCTGCTTAGTTTGAGGTTTTCCATCGTTGTGTACAAACTGGATAAAACGCGGGCATTTTGTTGTTGTTCAGGAGGTTGATCCCGCCCATGCCCCTGCCCCCGCCTCGACGTAAGCGGCGCCGCCTCTTAGCTCCGGAATCTTGGAGCTGAAAACGAACCGGATTCCGGAGCTAAGAGGCGGCGCCACTGCGGTGTGAAGAGGAAAAAACGGTACTTTTCAGCCTCTAGCTCCGAGCCGGCCCTGAAAACGCGTTGGTGTGAAAGGGGCATTACTGTATCTCCAGTTTGGTAGACTTAATTTTCCTAATAAATTACATTCAGTTATGAAAATTGATCATAGCCTTCCTCTCCAACGTGTTTCCCTAACCCAAAATACATAGAAACCCCCATTCACATGCTTTTGGTATATTGGGGTTTAAAGCTGTTATTCATGGTGAGGTGGTCAGGGGCGGACTGGCCATCTGTAGAATCTGGAGAACCACAGAACGGCCGGTCGTCAAGGGCCGTTGGCGGCCGGCACTTAAAAAAAAAAAAGGTTTAACGTCATCATTTAAATTGCGCTGACGGCCGACAGAGGGCGACAGCGGCCGATAATGCGGTTGTGTGGTTCTTATGTCAAATAATCACACACGAAGAAGAAAAAATACCGGCCACATGAAGAGAAGGGATTAGACGCCGCGGCAGACAGGGAGAATGAAAAAACATGGTTACAAAAATAAAAATCAAAGAAAACGAAAAGAAAAAGGTGGGCCGAGAAGGCAAGAGAAAAAAAGGTGAAGTCACTCGCAGGTGGAGCATATAAATGTCGCAAATTGACAGACCTTTTTGGCAGCAGCGCTGCTACAAGCTCTATCATCATCAGCAGCTTAAAACAAGTGCAAGATGATGAAGAGAATGATGTGGGCGCGAGTTCAGATATACAGCCAGCATTCATGATGAGGGACAGAGTTGAGCTGCTGGAAGAACCAGCTCAACCGGCACACGTGCAGAGCAAGAGGTGGGTGAGAATTATCCCTTGAACTCAGTGTCGTTTTCTCCTGGAGGCCAAGGGAAGACAGTCTTCCCCTCTTTTTTTGCATTGTAGTTATAATATTAATAAATAAATGAAAACACTTCGTTTAGTTTCGGTAATTATTCTGTCGGCCCGTCTCTCCCCCATTCTCATTGAGTATTTTACAAAGAGTGAAACAGCGCCCCTCTAGATGTTATGGTGAAATAGTAGATTGCACTCTGTTGCGAGAGGAGGCCAGCCGAAATTGGCTTCCGTTGGTGAAAAAAAATCGAGGGATTGACCAATCAGATGAGGCTCACGTCATGCCTCACAATCCAATCAAATCGCATCAACTTCAGTTCGTACTGTAACTGTCATCACTGCCCTTAAAAAGTAGCAAGCAACTGAAGAAAGTGCAATTATGGAGGGTGGAGATTTGGAGTATTTCATCAAAAAGAATTGTACTAAACTTCCGCTACAGCAGCAACTAAAAATGAAATCTGATGACAGGCCAATGATTAAACTGGAGCTGTGTACAGAGAGGGAAAAAGGAGTGAATCAGAAACTTTAAATAATAAACAGCGGATTTCTAACATTTGACATTTCATGTGGAGGGACTGGGTCAGTTTCCAGGGCTGAATTTTAGTCCCAGTCCGCCCCTGGAGGTGGTTCTTCCAACTTTTATGGCAACAGTTTGGGGCCCAACATGAAATTGTCCGTGTGCACAAATCCACGCCCAAGAAGAAAATCGTTTTTCCACTTGGTGTGGAAGAACGTGGCTAGGCCAGCACAGAGCTCTGACCTTAACCCAATCCAACACCTCTGGGATGGACTTTGACGTCAGGTGTGAGCCAGATCTTATCAACCAAAATTGTCTGGGTTTGACATCACTGGTGCAGTTGCAGCTGAATGGGATATAAATACCTGCAGCCATGCCATGCCAACATCTGATGGAAAGTATAACCCCAGGAGGGGAGTCTGATGTAGCAGCAGATTAATGCCTGTGGTTTATAAATGGCATTATCAAGAATGTCATGTGGGTATGAAGTTCAGGAGTCCATAAACTTGTGTCAAAATGTACCACAGTGCTATGTAGCCTATGTTTACCTACTGTGATAAGTATCGTGTTTAGGTGGATCTGCTAGAATCAACACAACACTGGATAGGGAACTCCGAACTGCAGAACATTTGAGTAAATGGATTGATTTTGGAGCACACTACGGTGGCCCTGAAGTGCAAGACACTACAGCATTTCAGAAAACGCCACAGCATTTCAGAAAACACCACAGCATTTCACATTGGACGGAAAGGGTATTCCTTTAGTGATGTTTGTGATTGGACAGAGCCAGCCAGAGAAGCACTGCTGTGATTGGTTGTTTTTGCTGCCAGTCAAGAAATGACGCTTCGTGATTGGTCAACACCCGACAGCGAAATATGTCCCAACACATCAGCCGTTAGCACACACTCAGAGCTCACAGCTCCTCATATCTGTTCAGAAACTGGAAAAAAGTTAAACATGTACAAACCACAGACTGTCTGTGTCATGGTGAATACAGTCGCTGGTTTATTTATGTCTGTATGACGTTGTTAACTTGTGAGTGTGGACGGAGCAGCTACAGGTTAGTTTAGCCTGATGGATCCGATTTCATTCATAAAAGACGCATTTTAAAAGCTTTTCGTCTGCCGTCTTATCTGCAGACTTGTCAAAGCGTTAATTCATGGTTTTTACTAACCGTTATCAGTATGTAGTTACTTCGGCATCACTTTGAAACGTGTATTACAATTAAATCAGGGTCAAATATGTTCATTTTGTTGTAGTTGGTATCTCCCATAGAATTTACATGGAGATACGCCCCGCCCCCTCTCCAGCGCGTCTTGTTTGAATGACAGGAGCAAACACAGCTGACAGCCGCGGTGAAACTCGAGCGATTAGAGCGATGCGAATATTGGGTGGTCTACCATAGTATTTACATGGAGATAAGCCCCTTAAAAACCATGAATTAATAAAGCATTAATTCTGTGTTTACTCCTGTCATTCAAACAAGACGCTGGAGAGGGGGCGGGCCGTATCTCCATGTAAATCCTATCGGAATCGGATCGATCAGGCTAAACTAACCTGTAGCTGCTCCGTCCACACTCACAACAATGTCGTACAGACATAAATAAAGCAGCGACTGTATTCACCATGACATAGACAGTCTATGTTTTGTATATGTTTAACTTTTGTCCAGTTTCTGAACAGATATGAGGAGCTGTGAGCTCTGAGTGTGTGCTAACAGCTAACGGCTGATGTGTTGGGCCAATCACGAAGCGTAATTTATTGACTGGCAGCAAAAACAACCAATCACAGCAGTGGCTGGTTCTGTCCAATCACAAACAAGAAGTGTTCTCCCTAAGGAATACCCTTTCCGTCCAATGTGAAATGCTGTGGTGTTTTCTGAAATGCTGTGGTTTCTGAAATGCTGTTGTGTTTTGTGAAATGCTGTTGTGTTTTGTGAAATGCTGTTGTGTTTTGTGAAATGCTGTTGTGTTTTGTGAAATGCTGTGGCGTTTTGTGAAATGCTGTTGTGTTTTGTGAAATGCTGTGGTGTCTTGCACTTCAGGGCCACCGTACACATCATTTACTGTGAGGATTTCCTAACAGATAAAAATAACTGTTACATTGTTATATAATTCTCTGTCTGTATTATGTTTCATTTATTTAATTTTTTTAAGAATCATACAACCCTTATAGGCTTTTTTTTAATTAATTCAATATTTTTCTAGTTCCTGACGCTTGGCCTCTGATCTATTAACTGCATAGTTTTTAAATGCTAGACACCGCTTTTCAGAAGTTTATTTTTTCAGTTATTGTATCTAATTTCTTTTGGAGAAATTGATCAAATTCTGAGGTATAGGCAAACGTCATAATACAAAAAAGAGAGTCTTACACCCATTAAAATCAAGAAGGCCTCTGGCGACCCCTAGTGAGGGTCACGTGCGGTTTGTTTACATTTCGCAGTGACGTTGATGTCACTACTTCTTCCTCTGTGGCACGTTAGAGCCCACTACTATTGCAATACTGCCCGAGTGGCTGTTATTGTTAAGTAATGCTTGTGTTCGTTCGGATGAATTTCTTTGAGCTACGACTTCTTTATCCTCTTCGTAATGCAGACTGAGCTCTGTGTAATTAGTTATTATGTTTAAGTTTATTCATGGTAATGCTCTGGGATTTGGTTTCCAGGGCTGCTGGGCCTTCTTAATTGTTGTTTTGTGTTTTTCTGTCTTTTTCTTTTTGTGTTTGAATGTGTTGTATGTCTGTTTTACATTAATGGTTAAATCTAGCAATCTTTACAATCATGAATCACATTTATGCGTAACAAGTGACAGGAACATTATTTCCAGACTGGATGAATTAAAGGGTATACAAATCATTCATTTGAATATCAGGAGTATATTGCCCAAAATTAATTTACTTCGGACATGGGTTGTCCTACATAAACCTAAAATCATCACACTCTCTGAAACTTGGTTTAATAGTAACATTTCCGATAGTGAACTAAAAATTACAAATTATTTGCTTTACAGATCTGATAGATGCAGCAGGGGTAGAGGTGTGGCTAGTTATGTCTCCTCTGACCTTGTGACTGAGCTAATTGCTACTTCTATAGAGCCTCTACATTTTGAATGCATTTTTCATGAAAATAAATGTTTAACTATTGGTAGCATCTATAGGCCACCTTCTTCACCTGCAGAGTCTTTTAACCACATAATTGACACTATCAACTCATTTCCTGTGAAAATGAAATAATCTTGCTTGGTGATTTCAACAAAAATTGGTTGGATAAATCATCTGATAGAGAAAACGTTTCGGTGGTTTAAATGTTAAACAGCTAATTAATGAGCCGACTTGTATCACTCTTAGAACGCAATCTCTGCTTGACTGGATACTGGTGTCACACCCTGACAGAATCTTAAAAGCTGGTGTCATGTCGGATTGCTTCAGCGATCATTCAATTGTTTATTGTGTATGGAAAACCGAATTAATTAAACTGCCTCCCAAACTAGTCAAAATCAGACAATATAAAAAATGTAATGTTGATTTATTTATTAATGATGTTGTTGCCCTTAATTGGAACAGATGTCAACTAATACCTTTTGTACAAGATGCTTGGGATTTTCTGCATAAAGAGTTCACTGATGTCATGAACAAACATGCACCTGTGAGAACGGCTAAGGTCAAAGGTCAACATCTCCTTTGGATCAATTCTGAACTCATCAGTCTCTTTAGGGAAAGGGATAAAGCATGGTCGATATATCGTCATTCAAGAACTATAGCCGATTGGGAAGTATACAGGCATCTTCTAAATCTGAGTAAAACCAAAACCCGAAATGCTAAATCCAACTACTATAAAGAATCTCTCACTTCGGACTTTAAGAATCCAAAGCAATTTTGGACTAAAATTAAATCTATTTTAAATAAATCAGATAAACATTCTATTAATAAAATAAAAACTGCTGATACAATTATTCATGACCCATTATCCATTGCCCAAATATTCAATCAGCATTTCGTTAATGTATGTTAATGTACTATCTGACTCCTATTTCTAATAGTAACTCATACTGCAACAGTTCTTTTTCTTTTAAGAAGATTCTACCACACAAAGTTCATAATGCTATCACATAATTAAAAGTGGATGGCAGTGCAGGACTCGATGGTATAGAAAACAGGTTTATAAAATGAACGTCCCATATTCTCATGTACCCACTTGCTGATTTGTTCAACCTGTCTTTGTCCACCTGTGAGTTGCCGACTATTTGGAAATATGCCTAATCACTCCACAACAACATGTCATGCTACTTACATTTTCGAATGACTTGTACTCTGCTGCAGATGATGGTGAACTCACAGGTGCAATTTTTATTGACTTGACAAAAGCCTTTGATTTTGTTGATCGATATCTGCTCCTGGATAAACTTCACGGCATTGGCCTTTCTAATAATACAGTGTTATGGTTTAACTCGTACCTTCACAGTAGAAAGCAATGTGTGGTTGTTAATGGAAAACAGTCTGACCTGTTGATCCAACAAAAGGGTGTACCCCAGGGATCAACTCTGGGCCCACTTCTGGTTTCTATTTACATAAATTATTTATCTTATTGTCTCGTTAATTATCGTACTCAGCTTTATGCTGATGACACTGTCGTATAAATTATACATCCAAATCTGACTTTACACAAATTCAATCTTCAAACTTTAATCGGATATTAATATCTAACAGGACTGGCTATCACACAATAAACTACTGCTCAACAAAACAAAATCTTATACTATGGTCTTTGGTACCAGGCAGAAGCTCAAATCTAAACCTAATGTAGTAATGAAATGTAAGGATGGCACTTCTCTGCATAAAGTTGATAGCTTTAAATATCTTGGTGTATGGCTAGACTCTGAACTTTCCTTTAAACTACATATAAATCATGTAATACAAAAAAGTCAATTACGGAATTGGTGTCTTAGACCGCTCTCGCAATTGTTTTACGCTCAGTGTCCATAAGATAATTGCTTCTCAACTTATTCTTCAGATTATGGACTATTGTGATGTTGTCTACCAATATGCACATAAATCAGATCTTGCTCCACTCAACATAGCCTACAACAGACTATGCAGATTTGTTCTTGGTTGTCCTTTTCGTACACATCACTGCACAATGTATAACCAACTTAAATGGCCTTCATTAAATGTAAGGGTGCGTTCACACCTGCCTTTTATAGTCCGGTTGAATGGAACCCTGGTGCGTTTAGCCGCTTGGTGCGGTTCATTTGGGTCGGTGTGAACGCAGTCCGAGACCTCTTAAGTGAACTAAACAACCGGACTCTGGTCCGGTAAAATAGATGGTCTCGGAACGCTTGCTTGCGAACTCTGGAGCGGTTCATTGCTGGTGTGAACGCAGTCCGCACCAAAACATAGGAAGCGTAGTATTTACGTGTCACAAGAACGCGGATGTCTTCAAAAATCTTTAGCGAAAGAGTCTTTCAAGACATCCGCGGTTGTTTAGTTAAAGAGTGAAGCAGAATTAAGTGTTGAACAGTGTCGTGTAAAGTAAAAATGCTCCGTCAACTAGGCTACATAAAATTAAGAACACCTGTCGTCGGTGAAACGCCCCTCCTTACTGCAGAACGTCTCTCATTATATGTGTTATAATGTTTTTTAATGGACGTTGTCTGATTATATAATCATATGCGCGGGCCGCTAGTGTCTGTTGATCTCCAGATTAACAGCAGCATGAGAATAACCTGCCGAAAGTGCCGATGTTCCATGGCAGAGGCTCCGGTAGAAATTGCCGGGATTTGCGTTTTTACCCCTTTAATGTCTGACCAATGGTTGAACAGCATTTCCGTGCACATGACTTGTGTTTAAAGTGTATAGTCCATTTGAGTTTTGCCCTTGTGAACGCAAACCGAACCTTCTGAAAAATGTAACAATGTAACAAACAAACTGTGGTCTGGTGCGCACCAGAGAAGCGGACTATTAGGTGTGAATCATAGACTGTATATATATAAATGGACGTAGTGTCCGTGACGTCACCCATAGGATTCTGCAGAGTTGCCGTGAAGCCCTTAGTAGGCGGAGTCGGCCACTAACGGCTCGACTGTGTCTAATCCCGCCTGCTCCAAATAAGGGCAAAGAGGCGGAGCCGAGGCGGGACCTGCTGCCTCCGAACTGGAAGTAAACAGAGCTAGCTCAGGCTAAGAAGCTAAGCTAACATGAAATACATGCATACCAAGTTACTGCTAACAGTGTAGTTCCCCTATACAAACGTTACATTCATAATCAAATGAGACAATCTGCAAGAGAATTAGCTATATTTTGTTATTCTTAATGCTTGTCATTCACACGTTGAGAAAAGACGGACTCCACCGCCCGGACAACGGAGCGCCGCAGTGGGCTAGCTCCGGGACGCCGGCTGGAGCTAGCCCCCTGCGGCTCTGTTAGCTCCGGCGGCTACCACTGGGATAATTGGGTCCCCTATTAACATTTGCTCCCGTTTAGCATTATGGGCGTCATAGCCATAGAGTATACAAGTCTTACCCAAGGCTGAATCATAAACTAAAATGTATATGTATGCAGGGGCGGCGCCAGGGGGGAGCTAGAGGGTGCTGAAGCACCCCCCAGGATTGCCAAAGCACCCCCAAGAAATATGTCTTTTCTTTTTTTTTCGAAAATTATTTTTATTAAATTAAATCAGAAAAATTATTGATTACATCAATGCAAATTTGAAAAAAATAAATGTTTGACCAAAAACATAAAGCCAACACAGGTGATATGATTAGGCCAATGGCCAGCACCCATTCGATTTTTGACCTACCCATAGGCTAAATTACTTTGTGACACTTGAGTGACTTCCTGTTAGCTGGAGCCCCAAATGATTTGCTAACAGCAAAGTGACAAATGGATCGTTTTTTAGTCCTTAAACGTCCACGTGTGGACACTCAATCAAAACCACCTGAAAGCGAGAGGGATTCTGCACATAATAGGCCTCGTGAGTACAAGTAGCTTACTTCTGGGTCTGTTTCATTCAAGCTCTGCTCTGTGTGTGTGTGGCACGAGCCATTTTGTGTGCGTGCGCAAGCGAGCGAGAGAGAGAGAGCTCGCGCACCGGTGGGTATCTACCGGAGATCGATGTGGTTAGCATCTGGTGCTAGCTAGCCAAGCTAACGGATATAAGGAGCTTTTTCAACAATAAGGTGGATGGAGAACTCTCTCCTGTCAGACTGAGAGTCTCAGATAACCTCAGCTCAGGTGAAGTAAAGGACTCTCAGTGTTTAGATAGTTAACTTTAGTCTAGTTATCTCAGTGGGTCTCAAACGGTTTGTTTTAAAAGGGGAGTGATTTGTAAAATATCTATAAAGAAATAGAAAATATGTTTACAGTTCTGTTTCATATGTATGTTGAGATATACTGTATATCCATAGATCTCTTCATTTTGGCTCTCAAAGTGCACCAGATTGATGCTTTTAACTTCAATATTTAAAAAAATATTTTTTCCACTAGAAGAGGTGAGGACCCTCCTAGAGGAGGTGAGGTCCACTCCCCACTTGTAAAAATAGCACTTTACCCCTGCTTACACCTATATGCCGTGAGCTGATTACCGAGCCTTCATTGTAACAGTCGTGGGTACACTGTGTGTGTGTGTGTGTGTGTGTGTGTGTGTGTGTGTGTGTGTGTGTGTGTGTGTGTGTGTGTGTGTGTGTGTGTTGTGTGTGTGTGTGTGTGTGTGTGTGTGTGTGTGTGTGTGTGTGTGGGGAGTGTTGCAGTAGAAAATTCAACTGTAGCGCTGGTGCATTAATGGGAAACCCTTAATGTTTGAGCACCCTCTATGAAATGTCAAGCTACCCCACAGCACCCCCTAGAGAAAATCTCTGGCACCGCCACTGTATGTATGCATAAAGGGTTACGTCCTTACTCCTTAGCTGGCTAATAAGTAACAAGCTAAGCTACTAAGCACACAAACACCTGCGAACGGGGTTAACATGTATAATATTATAATTGTAGACTTCTTGGAAGTTCTGTTAGTACATTCAAGCGCACAGCACGACATTTTAATTGTCTGGTATTTGTAACAATATTCCCTAAAAGGCACAATCACCACGAACACGGCTAAAGCTAAAGGGTCAAGTACAGTAGGCCTACTATGACTAACTAACGTTGTAGCCTCTATGGTTGTAGCCTAGCAGAGTGGACAAGTTGCTGTTAGCTGACAGTGAGGCACGTATCTGTCCATCAACGTGACCACGCCCTAATTTATGCAAACACTTTAAGACCTAATATAAATAAAAGGGTCGTGTTAGAAAACAATTCACTCACAGATTCATAATCATGAAGGTGGAATCTAACTATATCGATAATAATATTTATTGCATCCATGGGTAGAAACATGTTTTTTTTCTGCTGTAAAGTTGGGCATTTTAACATGGGGGTCTATGGAAATTGCTCCTTTCTGCAGCCAGTCCCTAGCGGCCCATGTATGAACTGCAGTGTGTGGCACTTCCGTATTGGCTTCCCGGCTGTTCCCCAGAGTTTGCTGCTTGGTGTGAATGCACCCTAACCCCTAGATTCCACCGGGTCCGTCTGCGTCGCATTACGGCTGCGCCGCGGCGTCCGCAAGAATAACGGCCACTCTAGTCAATGGGTACTATTCCACCAGACGCGCCGCGTTACGGCTCAGAAGCGTCCCAGAAGCGTCTCGCCGCTGGGCTCCGCTCTAAATAGGATTGAACTCTATTTTTCTACGCGATGCGAGGCGTTGCAGAGGCAGGAAGTGGACCGGTCAAAGCATCCGGCCCATCCCCCAAATAAACTAATCTGCAGACCCTATCCCTCTGTAGTCTTTCAAGTAGGAGGAGAAATGCCAGCGTTCTCCTCCGGTTTACAGGTACTGTGTAAATTATATATAATAATTATGTATTTTTTATATTTACCACTAAAATACAGCAACACATCTTTGATTCATGTCGTTTATAACTGGGGTATTACAATTATTATTAACTTTGTCTGTACAAAGTAGCCTGTCCAGGAAATATGCCCAAATCAACAAAAACTGCGAGCCGGCAGGCAAGACGCTCCGCTTCTGAAATGCGCCTGGTAGGGTATGACGCCGGAGTAGGCCGGACCAAAACCACGGCGCAGCCGTTACGCGACGCAGACGGACCCGGTGGAATCGAGGGATGAGAAGACACACGCATTGTCTTCAGCTGATATTTGTAAAATGTGTATCTTTGTACATGGGAAAAACACTGAAATTATCTCATCCTGTCTCTCAAATGCTTTGGACAAAGTTCAACACTGGCTGAAGAACATTTGCTTACAGTTAAATGCAAAAAAAACAGTATGCATGATGTTCAGTAAACGACCAGTCAAAATCGAAGGATCCAATGTGTTTTTAAACGGAGCAGAAATATAACTAGTCCCCCACTTCAAGTATCTTACTTGGAGTCATAATGGACTCGAACTTGACTTTTAAGAAACATATTAAGAAAGTATCCAATACCATTAAATTCAACTTGCAAAATGTTAAACAAATCAGACCCTTCTTAACTGTCAATGCTGCAAAGTCAGATCTCCACTGCATGATTCTATCCCACATTGAATACTGTTTTACAAACTGGTCGTTTGCTTGTGCCACAAACCTGAAACCAATAGAACAGCTGTACAAGAGAGATATCAAGGTGTTTGACAGAAAGCCAAATTCATACCACCACTGTACCATCCTTGAAAAACAAAATGTCTTGAGTTTTGACCATTTGAAGTCTTTTAAAAGTATGTATTTTTTTATAAATGTTTACATGGACTGCCCCCCCCCCCCTCCCTTTTAGGGGAATTAATTCACAAAAAACACACTGGACGCTGCACTAGGTCAGAAACCAGAGGAGACTGTGAAGTCCACCGCAGACGGACCACTTTTGGACAAAATGTCCTCTCCATTAAAGGCAGCTCATTGTGGAATAGCCTCCCAACTAAGATACGGGATTGTCCCACTCTCAATAGTTTTAAAGGACAACTTAAAGAACTGTTGAGCAACAAACAGATGTGCAATCACCGCTAACTGCACTTTAATACAGGGGTAACTCATCTTGCACTTTATGTAGCACTTTTATCTTATCTTGCACTTTATATGTCGTAGCTGCTACATTGTACTGCCATGTGGTAAATGCTTGTATGCTGCTCATGCTCTTTCTGCATGTCATGTATTTATTTTTGCTATGTATATAAATGTCATGTTCTTGTATGTTGTATGTGATGGGACTGCGGATGGAAATTAGCTTAAAGCTCAAATCCGGCTCATTTACGCATGTAAGCATTGTTTTTGTTTTAAAGTGTTCATCGATGTGCACTGTCCCGGTTCAAATAAACGATTAAATAAAATAAATAAATAAATATTTAAATGCATTTATCTTAACTATCCCCCTTATTTAAAGCAGTATTTTGTACCCTACTCACCAAATCATCAAGGTAGACACTCTGTCCAGATTTATTTCTCCAAGGAGTTTTGCCGGCACACACCTTATCTTTTCTCAGCCTCGGCTCCGTGGATCTCCACTCACAGTTCGCCATACACTCACGTGTGTGTGCTCAGGCTGAGGCTCGCTGTCTCGCAGACCCCACGCAGCAACCAGGAAACGACACCAGTAATCCAGCTCACACTGTACGCTCCACGAGCCCCACAGGGCGGAGCAGCGAGCCCCGCAACATCCCGCCAACACGGCACCCAGACGCAGCATTCTCATCTGTTTGTCATTACTGGTGTCCTTTTCTGGTTGCTAGCGCCATTGTAACACATAAACACTGATGTTCCGCTGTAACGGTGGTAGACTCATCAGAACAGAGTGGGCGAGCTGACCAATCAGAGCACACTGGGCTCATGGGGAGGGGGGGGCAGGAGCTCCAACAAGCCATTTAGGACAGAGAGTGAATACACATGAGATGCTCTTTGAGAAAAAATGTGAGTTTGGAACATTGAACAATGTAAATATATTCTCGTAGACCTCAACAATGGAATTATCATCAGTATAAATGGCCATGACATGGGAGCTTTAAGAAAGCATGGAAGAGGAGAGGAGATAGGGGAGGATGGAAGTTAAAGGAGAGAGGAAAGGAAAGACAAATATGTATCTGAGAGCGGAGTCTGCAGGTCTGTGTGTACCTGAGGGAGTTGGAGAGAGACAGGGAGGGGGGGGGGGGGGCAGAGGAATCCAACACTGTCAATCATATTAATCACTGGTGAGGCCAAGCTGCTTCCAGTCACCGCCAGCCTGGACCTCTGCTCGGAAAACACCATAAATAACCTCATAATGTGGATGCCAGGCCATAACAGACACATTCTCGCTCTCATTATGGATATACTGTTTAGGCTATAAATATATATATATATATATATATATACTGGAGTGGAGAGGGAATGTAGCCAATGATTAATTAGGAAGTGTGTTGCGGATCACATCTTTATAAAGATAGTGACAGCAGGGAGATGACAGGAAATGAAGAGAGACAGATGGGGAATGAACATCCTCAGTTTGAACCAAACCGGAGACATTGAGGTTCATGCCTCGGAGAGGTTGTAGTATCACACAGTATTACCAATGTAAAAGGGATATTCATCTCTAAACATGATCGTATCTCTTTTCGCTATGTTGGCAATGTAGGGTAACATATCTTCAGAATGAGCAAAAAATAGATGTGTTTATTGGCCCTGAATAGGAATGAAAGTGAGGTACTGTACGTGTTTTCAGAGGAGCTTCCTGTGCCTGAAGCTTTCAGAGACAATCTGTTGTTTTGAGTTGTGAGTAAACTGCAATTCTGAGCAACCTGAAACTGATTAATTATACTTTGGGGTTGTTCAATCTCGTTTATTTAATTTAAAGTTATTATTATTTAAAATTATTTTTTGGCCCACCAGTCACTTTATGACAGGATTTGAATACCCGGGTATGACTCCTCCTCATGTCCTGATACCCACTAAATGGACTTTCATCTTTACCAAGAGAGCTAAAAGGTTTTTTCATCATTTGTGATCTGACATACCATAAACAGACAAACTGAGTATTACATTACATTAAATAAATGTCTTTGAAGAGACCGCATGCTGACATTAACTTTAACATCTTTACCATTGACTATCTACAGTTAAACAATTATCTGTTAAGGGCTGGTCTGTGTGGACACCTCAGAATAGCTAGCTGTGGCAGTTTTGCATCCAGTTAACAGCAATATATTTACCAAGAGTACTTTCAGGAGTATATTATATTTGTACTGCTCCAAACAGATATCAGATTTTGTCTAACAATTAAGTATTAAATTCAGTTTCTAATGATTTTTTCCATCACAGACAGACTGTCTAACCCCAGCCCAGAAACACATAATGGGGCTGTGATCGGCTGCCATCGACAAACAGAAGACTAGAATCCTTTAAGTGGGTCCAGTGTGTAGCGGTTGAAGCAGAGAGCCTCGATCAGCAGAGCCAGTAGGGGTCCAGCATTGTGATTAAAAAATCCATGTCAGCTTCCAACTAAACTGCATTCCCAAAACTCAATATACATTAATATTCTGTAAATACAACCCCCTATTCTCAGAAGAGCAGAATACAGACAAAAGGTACAACACTGCAACACAGAGTGTAACAACATTATGAATTCAATGCTTCTTTGAGATATGCATTTGAAAAGAATAAGCATTTGCAGTGCTGGCTGAAAAGGATGTAGAACAAATTTCTGAGACGACGCCTTCACATGGAAGACAGCCAGGACTAAGAAAGCAGGGATGAAGCTGCAACGCACTCGCTATCGCCCCGATAAAACGGCGGAAAAATCCAGCTCACTGCTGGCTCATATATCTCCTCCTGAAGCCTTCTTTGATCCAAAATCATAACCTGCTTTTCAACAATTAGCCTCCTTTGTTTGATTTGACGGCTCGCTGCTTTTATGTTGCATATCTAATTTCTCTACCCCGCTACATGTCATCAGGGTTAGAAATAAACTTTATCCAATGCCTATCAGAAAATGTGTGTATGAGTGGCAAACAATCCTCTTAAACTCATTCCCAGTCCCTGGGGAGGCTTATGCCCTACTGTTCTTAAAACGTTTTCAGCGGGACGTTTTATTTTGGTTCCCAGAATGTTCTTCTGAAAGGTAGGATAACGTTCTCTAAAAACATTCTAAACATTTTTGGTGATAACTTTCTTAAGATGTATGAGCGCATTGCGACAATGAATAGGACGTATAAAAACAAATTTGCATGCCAATATTCACTCACATGCGCTTATAATCACACTATGGTATGTAGGCCCACAGTATTCATAATATCATGTGTAAAATATCAGAAAAATGATCTTTTCTGACTATATAGGTTGTGTCTCGTATGTAGGTTCTAACTGTTAGATAAGCTATCTGGCCGTGTGTGGTTTGTGAGGGCTGCGTATAAACAGTGTCCGCTGTTTATGCATTTTGGATACAAATCGTTATTGCACCCTTTAGATTTGAGACCGACAGACATATAGAGGAACGGACCGACTGTCACTGCCCGTCCCTGAAACCCCTGTTAGTGTTTGTATGTGTTTGATACTTTGGCCCTTTCTCATTTCATCAAATCCCCCTCCTCGACTCCTCGACTCCTCGGTCCTCCGGTAGTGACCCGGAAATGAATTTTAGCGCGCCATGTTGAAGGACATCTAATTTCTCTAAATGCACTTCGAGGACCGAGGATCGAGCGTCGAGGACGCTCTCTGGAGGAGCTCTAACCGAGGATACACTGATGGGTCCTCCACGGTCCTCCACGGCTCCTTTGTGGATGCATTTCCGGGAACAGAGATGTTTCAAAGAGTCGTGACGCACGGCCGGACTTATCTCAGCCAATGACAGCTCTGCATGCATCCCCTGGATATTATTTTATTAACTGCTCTCATCGCAACGCGATGTTTACAGAGAGAACAGCTGTGAGGTCCGTGCAGAAAGCAGAGCAGTGTGTAAAATATATATCACTCAGTATAACAGGCCTACATTACTCTCTGTACTTGCTGTAGTTTAGTAGATATCTACAAACAAAGAGTCGATATTTTTCTAAAACCATTTAGTGGCCTGTAGCCTGATTATATGCTTTAGGTAGGAGCTGTAGGTGCGTGTGGTACAGTGTGTAGGTGTGTGTGTTGTACAGTGTGTAGGTGTGTGTGTTGTACAGTGTGTAGGTGTGTGTGTTGTACAGTGCGTAGATGCAGCGGACAGACAGGTCTCAGTTGGTTTGGTGTCCTCTGCTTTTAATACTTGTAAATAAAACTTTTGGCCCGTAATTTATTTCCCTCATTGTAGCGACCAGAGAGGGGAGAGGGGGGGGGGGGATATATCCAGTCTCTGATAGTGTTACGTTATTATGAGAGTGCTCTGTTTGATTCTGAAATGGTATATATTTATATAAATATGTGTGTGTGTATATGTATGTATGTGTCCGCATCTGTAGCCTGTTATTGTCTCATTATACCGCACTGTGAATGAATCAAAGTAAATATATAAGTGGTCATGAACACATCTGTCCATCAGACAGAGGGCTGCTGTGCCTCCTGTCATCATTAATGGACGTATTTTTCAAATGACCGCTCAGAGGAGAGGAGTTCTCATTTCTCTAACCGCCTGCTGCTTCCCCTCCTCTCTCCTCGGCTCCCCTCCTCGACTCCTCCGTTCGCATCTCCTGTGGGCGGGACTAAGTCTCGAGGATAGGAGTCGAGGAGGGGAGTTAGAGAAATGAGAAAGGGCCCGTGTGTCTCTCTCTCTCCTCCCCCCCCTGCCTGCTGGTCTGCTCTACACGGCTGGGAGCAATCTCCAATCAACCACACCTGCAACCTGCTCATCAGCCACACTATGAAAGCCTGCAGCCTGCACTCATTCCCTGCCGGATTGTTGCCGTGGACGGTTTGTTGCGTGCCGCTCTAGCTTTTTGCCAGCATATTCTTTGACAACTTTGCCTGCTTTTGCCTCACACTCATTTTTATGTCTCTCCCAGGAGGAATCCAAGGCCTTCCACACTCCCAAGACCAGCCAGGCCTCTCCACCCACCCTGGAACAACTGTTTCCCACTGCCGCCATAACCAACCTCCACTCCCAGCTCCCCTTTTCTAATAAAAAATGTTACTTTCACCAGCTGATTCCGAGTCTGATTCTGGGTCCCCTCCAGTACATGTGACACCGACAGTGACTTGTAATAGCTACTGGTCGCATTAAAAAAAACACCTAAACACAACACAAGTCTAACACCAAGCGTTTAAATCCGCACTGGTAGCGATATTTTATACTTCATGCTATCTGCACAAATTATCATATGAAAAGCTGAGAGTCCACAGATTCTATTGGTATAAGTTTCATCACTGTGCGATCAAAACTCACTGTTCTGTATGATAAATAAAAGAACATTGTACCTTGAAAATCAATAGCGGGTACATCTTACCCGTTGGCGGTTTTAGGTATACAGCGACCTCTGGCGGTTCTAGTGTTAAGAATGTTTTTAGAGAACGTTATCCTACCTTTCAGAAGAACATTCTGGGAACCAAAAGAAAACTTCCCAGTTAAAACATTCCTAGAAAAGTGAATGGTAACATTCTCAGAATGTTTTTAGAACCAAACATTTCTAGCTGGGATGTCTCTGAAGTGTTTGGCTGAAATACTAAACAGATCATTTTAACAAGCCATAATCCCCTCTGTTTCAGCCCTGTTTCCAAAGTGCTGATTCTCTGTCTGTTACTTTAGATGAAAATAAGGAGCCCCTCCCCACGCCCCTTTGCGAGATATTTGGTTAGAAATACCACAATGGTGCTCTAGGAGGATATTCAGGTGATAAGGTGGGGGGGTTACCTTGGTTGGTTATTGGCTAATGCCCAAAACATCGTTATGTCATCATAAAGTGGCCAAAATCTGATCAGCTCATTTTTCAGACAGGTTTTTATATAAATGGATCAGGACAAAAAGTGAGTGAATCCTTTTTCCTGAAACTTTCAGAATCTCTTTACAGAGAGGGAACACATGTTTATGTATAAAGACATGAACAAGTGGATTTTGCATAATAGGTGACCTTAATATTATTCTGAAACAGAATGCAGAATTAGTATTTTGAGACCATAGTATTTTAAGTTGACTTCTAATTACTTCCGACACAATGATACTATCAAAGGAAATTATATGAATATAACAAAACAACACAATACAATTAACTTTACACATTTAAGTCAATACTCATCAACTCAAGTTACTCAAGTAAATGACTGTTATTTCAAAAAGTAGCAACAACCAACTTCCTGCTGTCATTCTGCTCCCTATGAGGCTGACAAGATTAAGACATTCCTTGCAGAGATGTTTTGTGCAGAGTATATATCTGCAAATCTGTCCACAGAAATATAACACCTGGCAAAGCTCTCAAAACCTCCTCGTGGTATTTCTCACACAGAAGGTGTGTCCCGAACAACCACATTTGACCACATATGGTATATGACATAAACCAAGCTCTACGACTAGCTGCTCCATTGGTTGAGCCCAAAATGTGGCCAAAAAATATTTAAAGTAAGGATTGTTTTTAGTCTTGCAGATAGCTAAACATGACTATTACTGGCAGGTTAAGTTGTTCTGAAATGTTGAATTGCTCCAACCACTTTAGGTCCATGCTGATACTGTATAAATTTGCCCACAATATATTACACACACATGGCAACTAAATAATTTGAAATAAAATGGAAGGAGTCTCTGTATACGTGTAGGTATATATTCAAACATGATCCTCACCACCCATTGGAGTAACCAACTTCACCGTAGGTAGGTATATCTCTGAGTACCTTAAGGAAGTTCAGTGTTGAGTGTGTAGTTGTTAAACACTCGGCTAGGTACTCAAGAAAAACAGGCAATCACGAGGCCAAGCAATCAGCTAATCGGGCACTCCATGGATATGGAAAATCAAGTTATGATGATGGGAGTATGTGCTGCTTTGCTGGGGTAATTTCATTAAGGCTGCATTTTTTGTATTCTCACAAAATCCCCATTCAACGAAGATATGAGATAAAAGTTCAAACTCCTCAAAGCCAGTGCATTTATCTTGGAATATGAGGCGTAATCCCCGAACACATTTGCCTTTTCTTAAAAACACTGATTTAAGAAATGCTCAAGGAGAAAGATAGTGGAACCATACAGGAACTGCAGAGAGGCTTTTGGCTCTCTATATCTGGATCTGGACAGTGTTTATTCTTTTAAACTTCGTACGTTATATCACTACATGCAGTCTACATGCCTTATGAATTTCAAATGTCTGTGTTTCGTACATGTATAACTTTCCTCCAGTTTCTGAACAGATATGAGGAGCTGTGAGCTCTGTGTGCTAACAGCTAACGGCTGATGTTTTGGTTTTCTGATTCAACATCAGTGGCGGCAGGCTGAGATCCTCTCCGCTGATTGGCTTTCGCGAGAACACGCCACGCGATTTGCGTGTATCCGCGTCTTTGCATTGGCTTTACATGTAATCGCGCCGCCCCCAGAAATCACATCGAGTCCACGTGTGAACGCACCATTCGTGCAAAACTGTTGAAAAGAAAATGTCGTACCAAGCATTGCCTGTTTATTCGGCACGTAGACAAATTGCATTACACTGCAACAAAAAAAACAAATCTAGTGACAAAAACAAAAAAAAGATGCTTACGATATTCATGAGAGTGAGGAGGTAATTTTGCACGTGCTCCTTGCCGTGAAACCGTACCACCGAGTCGTCAACTCCCAGCAGGATTTCGATGTTGTAGTCGTCCTCCCCGGCATCTCGGCGGCGGCGGACGGTCTCGTTGACCTGCCGGGCGACAGAGTCCAGAGTCCCAGGTACATCCAGCTCTGGTTCTGGTCAGGGAACAAGAGAGGGTAGGAGTGTTAATGCAAGAATAAGCAGAACAAAACAAACAATCACCTAACCAACAGAACCAAACAGTTGAAATGGGGCTTTTATTTTGAAATGCTTAATGACAATCAGATATACTTTGTTGATCCCACATAAGTAAATAGGGTTAATAGGGAGTTGCTCCCACTATATAATAATAATATATCTAAATAAAATAATATACAAATACATGACAATAAGTAAGTAAGTTTGTAGAAGTATACTAGATACTGTATGTTGATATAACGTTTGTTAAAATTCACAAAATAGTTTAATTATTCATGGTTGAGTTATTTAAATACGTCCGTCATGTAGCTGCAAGTCTTCTTTAGAATAAAGAAATAAATGCTTTAGAATTAAAAAGGCGCATTGGTGTTAGAGGTGAAAATCTGCTGGTGTCCTGGGTCTATTATATTTGACGACTGCAAACAAATCCCTCATCATCTCTCCAAATATTTGTTTTACATCTTCTCAAATGATTTGTAACATCTCTGTTTCATATGATGTAAAAGGTACAATACACATACAAATATTTAAATATTCAGTTTCAGTTTTTCACTGTGCACACAAATCAATGGTTTTAAAGAAATGAAATGGAGAACTTGAGTGAACTTGCACAGTACTGTGCCACACTAACAACTAATGGTTCTGCGATGACTCATTCTGTACAAGCACTGATGGCTGTTTGAGCAGCATTGATCAGGTCATGAGGCTAGAAAGGGCTTCAGTTTACACAGATAGCTGCTCTGTGACAGTTTGGTAAAATTGCTGCTGATCATTGCCATTTAAACCGTGATTCATTGCCAGTAATAAACACACATTTCTAGTTCCTTTAAGGCATTTTTACAAGTCCCAGATAATTTGCTGTAGCTACATAACATTAAAATAAGTTTTGAATTCAAAGTTTATCTCTCCTCTGGATTTGAAAATGTAGTGAATTATCAGATTTGACAGCTCTGCACTTACTGGCTCTGATTCCGACATCCAAAAAATGCTAATATTTTTTTTTTTAATGGAAGGGCAAGCCCCTCTTAATACTGCTTAGCCTTAAAGTCAGAAGATGAGGCTATCCCTGTCAAAGCTCCAACTGCTGATATGAAATCCTTCATCTGGCCCCTTCGGCAATCCTGAGGAGAGTACAGGGTTGCATTCCAATAGTCCATTTAGCTTAGGAACCTTCCTAACGGAGTGAAATGACCCGGAAGTACGTCACTGGCAGCCATGATAAGTGCCGTTCCAATTCTCCAAATGAAAGGAAAGGAGGTTTCAAACTTCCTTTATAACCTCTTTTAGTTTAGGAACCACTGGACCTCCCTAACCGAAAGGAGAGGAGAAAATGCTGCCCCACAATGCATTGCAGCCGCAGCATTTGCCGTCACTCAACAGTCGGCCGTTCACGGAAACCACCGATTATGACCGAGAAATAATATCATGAAAGTTACGGTGCTTATTAAGCATTTTAAAACGTATGTGGTAAGTTGCCAAAGTGCTTTTTTCTGAACGTTCATCAGTATTATAATCAAAAAGAGAAATATGAACGTTAGTTTTTACTGAAATGATCAAATAAAGTCAACATCTCACAGTCTTTACTGAGCTGTGTGGGGTTTGTTCAACTTTTAAAAGATGTTTGAATGGTGATGTACACAGTGATAGATGTTAAGGACTAACGTTTATAATAAATACATTTGTATTGATTTTAAGATCTTTTCATCATACAATCATACGTATTGGGATCATTTGTATTAATGTGGACCGGAGGGAGAGGGTGACGAGTATAAGTTTCACTTTCCTTTTTTATTTCAATTCCAACTTTGGTCATGAAGAATATGTTTCTCTGTTGTCCACGTTCATAAAGCATAAAACAACAGCATCAGAGCACGGTGCAGAGTCTCTAGATGAGTTTACAGTAGTCCCTCGTTCTTATTAAACATCCATGTTGTAGTCCGCTGTATAGAAAACTGTAGTTTCCATGGTTTCCCCACAGCAGCAGACGCACATTCATGACGTCCGCTGGCGCATCATAAACACGTCGGATAGTGAAAGTGCATTCGGATTCTCTAAAGTACCGCGGTCTCTTCTCCTAAGTCCTTTTGAATTCTCCTATCCACTATCCCTTAACCCCGTGACGTTTCACTCAGAGGTCAAGGAATAGGAGATAGGGTTAGAATTTAGGAGCTGATTTTTGGATTATCGGAACGCAACCCAGGACTCTGAGCAGTGATAAGGTGGCAGCGGATATCCCTTACTTTACACTTTCCTTTACAGTAAGACACACTGCAGATTCAATTTTCCCCTGCATTGAGGCAGAAGTGCTGAATCTTTCGGGCATTAGCAGCTCGGTTGCTTGTAAATGCAGCCAGAAAAGCTGGTGGGGAACATCTTGGCCCGTTGATGAATCATCAGAGAGTGTTTTACTTTGCTGGAGCTGCGGGCCAACAGCGAGGCTGTGATTACGCCTTCTGTTTGTTTTGGTTGGTCTCAACCGCATTTTTTTTGTTGTTAGTTTTGTATTTGGTTCATTTAAATCTCGTTTGAGACTGAACCTTGAGTGCACTCAGGGTTCTTTTAAACAGAGCTTCACAAATGTTTTCTGAGACATTCTCTATCATTACAACTTCACTGAAGCTAAACATTTGCCCATCAATCATAAAAAACACAGTTGAACAAACTCTGAAAATCTCCATTGAAAGAAAAACTGCAATATGATTATTTTGTGAATTTTTCCATCAGCTAAGTGGAGAGCTCCATTTTCTGTGTTGGCTTAATTTTTGTAATTACAAATTACATTTTACAAGTACTTGCTGTGAATATGTAATGTGTTAACTTAAAATTATTGTTAACTGCGGATAAAAAACAAAAATCCAACAGAAAATCAGAACACAATGTCACTCTGTGATGTGAGTGCAGGCTTTCAGTCCTTTGTACAAACACAATCAGAACTCCATGGGAGCAACATGAAGTAATAACGATAGTTAGTAGATCTACAGATTGAGAGCTTAAATGTACACACTGATATGATTTGATGACCCCAGGGGTTTCTTTCATTTTCCCCTATTAACTGTGGGGTTTCTTTGGGAGTGTTTTCTTGTCCGATGTGAGGGTCTAAGGACAAAGGGTGGCGTATTTGCATTCATATTCTGTATAAACTGTAAAGCTCCCTGACACAAATGTAAAATGTGTGATATTATTTGTTTTCTATTGCATATCTTGGTGCAAATTCTTCTCATATGTATACATTATATCAGAGTTCATTATATAGCAGACTCCCTGACTGTGTGTGTGTGAAGAGCCCCCTGGTGTCCTTTTGCATTTGTTTACAGCCAGCACATATTCAATCTGATCCTCAACCTGAACAGCAACTGAAGGCCAAGGGGGTTAATCTTTCATTCGATAATATCCATAAAACTCCGCCTGTAGTCTGCCAGCAAGACATTACAGGCATGGAACAAAAACGAAAATGGGTTCATGTAGGTTCAAGCAGCCCATTTACAAACACACCAGATTGGGTAAACAAAGGTCACATGGACTCACAAGAAGCTTGTTTATTAAAGAGACGTTTTTCGGTAAGCTCTAGTACTGCCGTGTTAGAACGTTTGGCTGAGGGTCAAGTCAAAACAAATCTCCTTCCAGAGCAGAGTAATGTAGATCCTGATGGACGCATCTGCCCTCAGCATTGGAATTAACCTTCTCTGGTCTTCAAGCCCGAATCCTCTATTATCATTGAATAATTACGTATTGCTATTGTCCAACAGCACTCTTGGAAGAAAATATTTCTTCAGACTAGAGATTATAGTAGAGATTACTGGGATTCTCTGCAGGTCAAATTAATAGACCTCTTTTCCAGCACTTATTAAATGAAGGACTGAACTATGAAAGGTGAGGCACGGCCCCGTCATGTTCTCTGAAGTTCCCTTGAATAAATAAATGATTAACTCTAAAATAAATGTCACACTTTCTATATTTCATCCACATTGGGTGAAGATACTTTGCTGGCAAACACTTGGAAATCTCAAGCCATAAATAAAAGTGCAGGCCATTTCTCATTTTTCCAGGGATGCTTAGGGCCGCAGACAGGGCCATTGATTGAGTGGAGAGGGAGCTAAAATAAATAGGAAGAAATGGCTGCCACCTCAGCTGTGGCCCGGCTCCTACAGTGTTGGGATTGTCGAGTGCATTCCTCCTCTCCGCCGCTCCCGTCATGACACAGGCATTCTTGTGCAGAGGGCCAGCACCCCCCCCACCCCCCCCCCCCCCCCCCCCTGAGTAAACAGGCTTTCTGAGGTCCCTACATCAAAAGCACAGGACTTCCCCTCAGCAGCGCTCCTTAAGACCGCTAGTGTGCTTCAGTCAGCGGACGAGCCCCCCCTCCCTCTCCAGTCCACCCGGGGCCCATGACCCAGTCCCAGGGGAGCCCCACCATGCAGCAGCAGCCCAGGAGATGGGAGAGGCCCCCGTCTAGCGCCTGCACAGAGGCACAGAGCAGCAAGGTGGCAGCGAGGCCAGCCAGAGCCGCCAAAGGCTAAATATGGCACAGAGGTAAACGACAGGCAACTCGCCATCAGCCCGGAGTGGAAATCTACTGTGTCTGCCGGGAGGCTAGGATACCCACACCCCTGAGAGACACATTAAAGGTCCCCTACTATACTTTTTTGCATCAATATATTAATAGTTCTCAGTTATATACAAAACATGTCTCTGAAGTGTTTGGCTCGAAATACCAAACAGATCATGCATTGTAGCATCCCATAATCCCCTCTGTTTCAGCCCTGTTTCAAAAGTGCTGATTCTCTGTCTGTTACTTTAGATTAAAATAAGGTGCCACTCCCCACGCCCCTCTGAGATATATTTGGTTAAAAATAGCACAATGGTACTCTTGGAGGAGATTCAGGGGATACAGTGGGGGGGGGTTACCTTGGTTGGTTATTGGCTAATGCTCAAAACATCGTTATGACATCATAAAGTGGCCAAAATCTGATCAGCTCTTTTTTTATATAAACGGATCAGGACAAAAAGTGAGCGAATCCTTTTTCCTGAAACTTTCAGATTATCTTTACACAGAGGGACACATGTTTATGTATAAAAGACATGACAAAGTGGATTTTGCATACTAGGTGACCTTTGATGCTGTAATTAACCTGGTTGGGAAAACATAAGGAGAATTTTTTTCAGACTCAAATGCATAAAAATAGTGCTCAAAGCTTCTCCTCTGAGAAAGTCGGTCTGTATATTTGTTATCACAATGGTAAAACATCCAACAGGAAAAAGGACCTTTATTTATGGAACAAATGTCCAACATTATCTGGGGTATTTGCATTAAAATATGGACCTGTAATCCTTTTTATCGGTTTCTGTTTTGTTTAGGGCTGCATGATTGGCCTATATACTGTTCACTGTGTGTGAAATGATACAGAAATACACACTTGGTGGATAGGAAATTTCATGAATTATACTCTGTGAGCTGAATGTAATTTGTCTCATGTGGCACAACTAACATCTAAGTGGGACAAACGGGTAAAGAAAGGGGGCGGGATATCTTTCTGCAGCACTTTGAATTGCCTTGTGTTGGAAAGTGCTATAAATAAACTTGCCTTGCCTTGCAGATGTGTTGTTAGAGAAAGGATGTAAATATAACACCAGAAAATGATTTATAATTATTTGAATGGGACTTGATAATAACATGATGCTGTTTAATCCATGAGCTCTTATAGAAGGAATACATTCATCCATAGAGACCCTGATGTCTGTCATGAGCTCTAGAAAACATTTAGACTCAAACTGCTCTTGCCCATACAGTAGGATAGTTTTTTTCCTATCCATTTAGATATGCTGCAATATACACACAGGTGCCAGCCACACAGCTCCATTTTCACACTGGCTTCCCATGTGAGCCGATAACTGAAAACAAGTTTAGAGTGTGATCTAACCGACTGTGAAAAAGGCAGGATCAAGGCCGCCAGAAGAGCGGGTTAGAGATGATTCTCTCTTCTAAACCATCAACGTGCATGTTAGACCCAATTCCAACTAAGCTGTTGAAGGAAGTTTTTCCATTAATTAGCACTTATTTATTAAATATTATGAATATGTCTTTATTATCAGGCTATGTTCCACAATCATTCAAAGTAGCAGTGATAAAACCGCTTCTTAAAAAGCACAACCTCGATCCAGAGGTTTTAGCCAACTATAGACCTATTTCTAATCTTCCGTTCCTCTCAAAAATTCTTGAGAAAGCGGTCGCAAAACAGTTGTGTGATTACTTAAAAAACAATGATTTATTTGAAGCTTTTCAGTCTGGCTTTAGAACACATCATAGCACAGAGACAGCTCTGGTTAAAGTCACAAATGACATTCTAATAGCCTCTGACAAGGGACGTGTCTCTATTCTTGTTTTGCTCGATCTCAGTGCTGCATTTGATACTATCGACCATGATATCTTATTGCAAAGACTAGAGCACTTAGTTGGCATACAGGGAACTGCTTTAGACTGGTTTAGGTCCTATCTATCTGAACGCTCTCAGTTTGTACGTGTCAATGATGAATCTTCCACGCAAACCAAAGTTAGCCATGGAGTGCCACAGGGCTCAGTGCTCGGACCTATTTTGTTCACATTATATATGCTTCCGTTAGGCAATATTATAAGGAATCATTCTGTAAACTTTCATTGTTATGCGGATGATACTCAACTATATTTATCAATCAAGCCTGATGAAATTAATCATCTAAATAAAATTCAAGACTGCCTTAAGGACTTAAAAACGTGGATGACCTTAAACTTTTTGATGTTAAACACGACCAAAACTGAAGTTATTGTACTTGGCCCGAAGAATCTACGAAACAAATTATCTAAGGATATACTAACTATGGATGGCATTAATTTGGCCTCCAGTGAGACAGTAAGGAATCTTGGTGTTATATTTGATCAGGATTTATCCTTTAACGCCCACATAAAATCAATTTCAAGGACCGCCTACTTCCATCTACGTAACATTGCAAAAATCAGGCATATCTTGCCTCAAAACGATGCAGAGAAACTAGTCCATGCATTTGTTACTTCAAGGCTGGATTATTGTAACTCTTTATTATCAGGGTGTACCAAGAAGTCAGTCAAGTCGCTTCAGCTGATTCAAAATGCTGCGGCTCGTGTACTAACCAGAGTTAGGAAAAGGGACCACATTACTCCTGTTCTGGCTGCCTTACACTGGCTCCCTATAGAACACAGGATAGAATTTAAAATTCTTCTTCTCGCCTACAAAGCCCTTAATGGGCAGGCGCCATCTTACCTTAAAGAACTCATTATACCCTACTGTCCTACTAGGGCATTGCGTTCCAAGAATGCAGGGTTGTTGGTTGTTCCTAGAGTCTCTAAAAGTACAATGGGAGCCAGAGCCTTTTCTTATCAAGCTCCACATTTGTGGAATCAGCTTCCAGTTTGTGTTCGGGCGGCAGACACCCTATCCGTTTTTAAGAGTGCGCTTAAGACCTTCCTTTTTGATAAAGCTTATAGTTAGGGCTGATTAGATCCAGCCCCTAGTTTTGCTGATATAGGCTTAGTTTGTCGGGGGACATCTTACTTCTTCCTTCTCTCTGTCTATACCTGTGTACTCTCATGTTCCGATTAACCCAGCTTCCCCAAATGTCTTTCTTTTTGGTGTCTATATACGCCGGGATCCGGAGTCATGGATGATCCTGCGCTCCTCTGTCCTGGATCGCGAGCCCTGGATCTTGAGTCGTGGCTGTGGTCCTGGATCATAGGTCCTGGATGGATATCCTCGTGGATTCATCTTCCTATTATACACACATGCATTTCCAAACATTTGGACTACCTATGTTGCAAATGTATTATCTTTTCAATTTACACACGGCATCTATTGCACGTCTGTCCGTCCTGGGAGAGGGATCCCTCCTCTGTTGCTCTCCCTGAGGTTTCTCCCATTTTTCCCTTTAAACTGTGGGTTTTCTCCGGAAGTTTTTCCTTGTACGATGTGAGGGTCTAAGGACAGAGGGTGTCGTATTGTCATACTGATATTTTGTACAAACTGTAAAGTCCACTGAGACAAATGTAACATTTGTGATATTGGGCTATATAAATAAACATTGATTGATTGATTGATTGATTGATAGAGCACCGCGACATCTTACTTCTTCCTTCTCTCTGTCTATACCTGTGTACTCTCATGTTCCAATTAACCTAGCTTCCCCAAATGTCTTTCTTTTTGGTGTCTATATATGCTGGGATCCGGAGTCATGGATGATCCTGCGGTCCTGTGTCCTGGATCGCGAGCCCTGGATCTTGAGTCGTGGCTGCAGTCCTGGATCATAGGTCCTGGATGGATATCCTCGTGGATTCATCTTCCTATTATACACACATGCATTTCCAAACATTTGGACTACCTATGTTGCAAATGTATTATCTTTTCAATTTACACACGGCATCTATTGCACGTCTGTCCGTCCTGGGAGAGGGATCCCTCCTCTGTTGCTCTCCCTGAGGTTTCTCCCATTTTTCCCTTTAAAACTGTGGGTTTTCTCCGGAAGTTTTTCCTTGTACGATGTGAGGGTCTAAGGACAGAGGGTGTCGTATTGCCATACTGATATTCTGTACACACTGTGAAGACCACTGAGACAAATGTAACATTTGTGATATTGGGCTATATAAATAAACATTGATTGATTGATTGATCGACCTCGACTGTGGTCTCAAAGGGGCTCAGTGAATGAAACAGGACAACAAAAATATCTGATGACATTTCAGGTGTCTCGGGCCACAACAGGAAACAATTCATTTCAAAGCACACAAACCAATCAGTCTTCAAGGTCAGGGGAAAGGAATCAAGCGGCATGATAAATGAGGTGAAAGGTTGATGGGTCAACAGGTTCCTGCATCCAATTGTCACACATGCTGTATTGTAATATAATACAATACAATTGAAAAACAGCTTCGTCCACCAGGCTGTCAGGAGGCTGAACTCTCTCCCCCCCCTCCCACCTCTCCACCCTGCCCCCACTGGACCGGGACTTTAACACCCCCCCCCCACACACACACAGACACAAATAATCCAGCACCAGTCACTTTTACGCTGCTATGGAAATGTTTGCACTCTCATTTGCACTATGTACATCATCTTTTTGTATATATATCCTGCTTACTTGAAGTAAACGGTTATTTTGTGGTTTTTGTAATTATTGAGTGTTCTTGTATTTTAATGTGTTTTTGTATACCTCGGGACTGTGGGAAACAGTATTTCGATCTTTGTGTGTGTACAAACATATTTTGAGATTGACAATAAAGTTAACTTTGACTTGACTTTAGGAACAAGGTATATTGCTATACAGGAGAATCTATATAAACACAATCTATAGGCAATGACACACTTTGGTATCGGAAGCGTTTCTGTTTGTATTGACTAATCACGCTTGAGCTGGCTTGGCTAGAATTGTGGTTAACTGAAATGCAATCTCGAACAATCTGATGAGGATTTCGCTTTCTATTGGCATAAAGTTAAAGGGTTACCTGTAAAAAAATCGGCTGTGCAAGTCATTTTTCAATGTAACTCTAGGTATGCATCCCAACTTGCTAATCAGACTGTTAACAAGCAGTGTATCAAAAAAGTCTTGGCAGGTTATCCGCTCAACACCAGTACCTCAGAAATATATTATTGAGTGATGAGGAAAGGAGTTAAACCGTTTCTTTAGAATAATGGGCACAGAGACAGCTCTGGTTAAAGTCACAAATGACATTCTAATAGCCTCTGACAAGGGACGTGTCTCTATTCTTGTTTTGCTCGATCTCAGTGCTGCATTTGATACTATCGACCATGATATCTTATTGCAAAGACTAGAGCACTTAGTTGGCATACAGGGAACTGCTTTAGGCTGGTTTAGGTCCTATCTATCTGAACGCTCTCAGTTTGTACGTGTCAATGATGGATCTTCCACGCAAACCAAAGTTAGCCATGGAGTGCCACAGGGCTCAGTGCTCGGACCTATTTTGTTCACATTATATATGCTTCCGTTAGGCAATATTATAAGGAATCATTCTGTACATTTTCATTGTTATGCGGATGATACTCAACTATATTTATCAATCAAGCCTGATGAAATTAATCATCTAAATAAAATTCAAGACTGCCTCAAGGACTTAAAAACGTTGATGACCTTAAACTTTTTGATGTTAAACATGACCAAAACTGAAGTTATTGTACTTGGCCCGAAGAATCTACGAAACAAATTATCTAAGGATATACTAACTATGGATGGCATTAATTTGGCCTCCAGTGAGACTGTAAGGAATCTTGGTGTTATATTTGATCAGGATTTATCCTTTAACGCCCACATAAAATCAATTTCAAGGACCGCCTACTTCCATCTACGTAACATTGCAAAAATCAGGCATATCTTGCCTCAAAACGATGCAGAGAAACTAGTCCATGCATTTGTTACTTCAAGGCTGGATTATTGTAACTCTTTATTATCAGGGTGTACCAAGAAGTCAGTCAAGTCGCTTCAGCTGATTCAAAATGCTGCAGCTCGTGTACTAACCAGAGTTAGGAAAAGGGACCACATTACTCCTGTTCTGGCTGCCTTACACTGGCTCCCTATAGAACACACGATAGAATTTAAAATTCTTCTTCTTGCCTACAAAGCCCTTAATGGGCAGGCGCCATCTTACCTTAAAGAACTCATTATACCCTACTGTCCTACTAGGGCATTGCGTTCCAAGAATGCAGGGTTGTTGGTTGTTCCTAGAGTCTCTAAACAATGGGAGCCAGAGCCTTTTCTTATCAAGCTCCACATTTGTGGAATCAGCTTCCAGTTTGTGTTCGGGCGGCAGACACCCTATCCGTTTTTAAGAGTGCGCTTAAGACCTTCCTTTTTGATAAAGCTTATAGTTAGGGCTGATTAGATTCAGCCCCTAGTTTTTCTGATATAGGCTTAGTTTGTCGGGGGACATCTTACTTCTTCCTTCTCTCTGTCTATACCTGTGTACTCTCATGTTCCGATTAACCCAGCTTCCCCAAATTTCTTTCTTTTTGGTGTCTATATACGGTGGGATCCGTAGTCATGGATGATCCTGCGGTCCTGTGTCCTGCATCGCGAGCCCTGGATCTTGAATCGTGGCTGTGGTCCTGGATCATAGGTCCTGGATGGATATCCTCGTGGATTCATCTTCCTATTATACACACATGCATTTCCAAACATTTGGACTACCTATGTTGCAAATGTATTATCTTTTCAATTTACACACGGCATCTATTGCACGTCTGTCCGTCCTGGGAGAGGGATCCCTCCTCTGTTGCTCTCCCTGAGGTTTCTCCCATTTTTCCCTTTAAACTGTGGGTTTTCTTCGGAAGTTTTTCCTTGTACGATGTGAGGGTCTAAGGACAGAGGGTGTCGTATTGTCATACTGATATTTTGTACAAACTGTAAAGTCCACTGAGACAAATGTAACATTTGTGATATTGGGCTATATAAATAAACATTGATTGATTGATTGATTGATTGAGTAATGTTTTTTGCACTTGTAATTTAGCCTCCTCCAATATGTATATTGTATATATGCCAAGTAAACTGTCATTACAACCATAAAACTAGAATAACTGCCTCATAGTGGTATTCTTCCGCCAACAATTCAAGTTGCAGTTTGAATCCAATGTCAATACATTGTCATGTCATCCTATCAAACATTTGTGTGAATTTGTCATAAGTAGCAAATATATTGTTGATTTAGAGCCGATAAACCTGTTATGCTATTTATGCCACAAATCTTTCATGTTTGACATTTATATCTTCCAGTCTCCTTCTTTGTTATTTACTTGCTGGTTTATGGGGAATAAGACTGCAAATTATACAACAACATTGATGAGAAAGCAACATTTCTATGCTTTCTAGCTGTATAATTCTGGCAATGAAGTGGTTCAAGTACCAAGGAGTTTTGAAGCTGCAGCTGATTTAGGGCTGGCAATTTACTTCTTGTCGTGTAAGGGCATTTTTGACTTCCTAGGGCACATAAAACCTGGGATAATTACACTGGATTTTATGACTGAGGCAATATTGTTTAAGCCTTTTCTTCCCTCAGACTCGGTAGAGTTGATAGCAGCAGCAACAGCAGCCTAATTACCAGCAGTACACCGCAACAATAGAACATATGCTGGCAAAAGCATTTCCCAGCGGTGGAGACACCACGCATGTTTTTGGTCCTGTGTGTAGTGTGATGTGGATTCAAAAAAGCTGCATTTTTGTCTATGCACATTCTCCGTGGCCCACCCTAAGCTTGTAAAACATTATTAACAGGCTCATGGGGAGTTTTAGGAATACAATTTAAGCCAACACTCCTGCTCTCAGTGGGCCTTACAATAAAGCATTACTAAAGTCTTAGCTGCTTTTTCCCAAAAAATAAACCTCAAGAGGCCTTCCTTGCTAAAGTCAAATATCCTTTGAGTTTGAAATAGTGCACCTTGTCAGCGCATATTGAATGGAAATAACTGATCGTGTGTATAAAAGGATGATATTTGTATATAAAGAACCAATACGTTTACACAACATATTATTTGTCATGTGTAAGATTGTGTAAGTACCGAACTTAACTGTACTAGTTTTTCTACCAAAAGTACCATAAATACCACAGGCATGTTGGTTATTAGCTGCCAGTTACGGAGGTGCTATTGGCTCGCATATGCTGGTCAAACTCAATTCAGATACATTATTATTGGGCAAATGTAAAATATAATGTAATCATGACGTGTTCAAATGTAATCTTGGATGTGAATGAAAAGTGCTTGTTAAATATGAACTGTGGCTATAAAAACACAATTAGCTCACATTGTAGAAAATATCAAGACATGTGTTGTGTGTCGCCATTTCGCCTTAAAATATTGAGGTGTGATATTTGGTGTTTTTCGTTCAGCCTACGCCTATTACTTATATATATGTGGGAAAAGCCACAGAGGATGAAAAACATGTTTTTATGAACCACACAGCTTCCGGTCTTCTACGACCCGACCGGAGAAAAAGAGGTGCTGCAGGCACGAAACACATTACCAGTAGAAATACATTGCTTTTAAAATCGTGCTGTGCAACACGAAAAAAAAAGGGGAAAATCGTGTTGGTGAACACGAATCAATAGATTAAAAATCGTGTTGGTGAACACGAAATGCCATGAGACTGGGTTGGGATATGTCACAAGCTTTTATATATAGGCCAGATATGCTAACATGACTGACACAATACAGACAGGAACATCCTTATGTCAAACTTGAAACACAAAGGACCAGGCTCAGATTACGGATATTGAAGGTGGAGAGAACATTTTTTATGTATTTAGAGATGAAACATATGATATTGTTGTGCCTCAGTTCTAAGTTCATTTCAGTCCAGAGTTCTGCATCAGACTGTATGTTTATCTGAGACTCCAACATCAATAAACCTGTACCAAAACTGGAATTATGGGGGAGTATAACACAAATTAAACTTCATTAAAAGAAATATACTCCCTCAGTTAATGTGAAATTAAATGTTTGTCACCAAGGCCAAAGCCATCACCATGAACTTCTCTTTTATCCTGCTGTAAATACACTTAGCACCAACTAAGAATCTGAACATGTACCTGCTTTGAAATGAGTTATTTTGGAAGCCTGTGAGCTGATAAAAAACCTCACGGAGGCTGCTGGTGACAGCGCAGAGACAGCACACCAAAAATAAAGGTTTATTTTGGAGGAAAAACATTTGACTATGAATGAGTATTCATCAATTTCAGTTTGCTGTGGGTTTTGTCTTTACTGAACTGAAATGTATTATATCTCCTGTGGATACTTATTTTCAATTAAAATACTATTTTTGGTGCAAACCCATTAACGAACACGACAGCAGCTCTGCAACTAATTGTGTCATGTATTTAGTGACGCAGGTCTTTTATATAATACTTGCTCAGAGAATTATGTATATTTCTGTTGCTTAGCCTTTTATGTGATCCTCAAAGGCTCGAGGAGAAGTGATATGGAAAGGGCAATGATTACTGTGAGGTAGACTACAAACAGGCACTAAGGTTTACACAGTTTCCCCATCAGGACCAATAAGCACCACTTCAGTAAGGACTGCATACTGAATACATGTTCATCACATTAGGCTGGGTATGGATTATCTGTTCAAACCATTTCCCTACAAATAATAATTACAAGCAGAAACATCTGATCAATGTGACAAGATTGAAAAGCTGTCAGTCAATAGCTGATAGGGAGCACTGGCCTTTTCTCTTTCATTTATAATCGTTTGACCTTTGACATTTTATGGAGCTAACAATCAAACCAATATCTCTCCTCATGGCTTAACCTAACCAAATAATCAATTGAAGGCAACAAATACTAATCAATGTCAATGTTAGGTTGAGTAGGGCAGGTGATGCCTGCGTCAGACATGCAAAACTATACCAAAAAACAACACGTATAGATTGTAAAGCTGAATTATACGTAGGCTTTGGCAACAAAACTACAACTTGCCTATGTCGAAGCGGCAAAACCAGATGGTAAGGTTAAAACAAATATTTTGATTAAGATGTAATTAAGATTTGTTAAATGAAAGTGAAACCTAACATTGATAACAGAAAGACAACCAACTGTTGGTAGATGAGACACAACACTAGACATTTTTTGTGTCCCATCCATCGCCTTCAAAATCCAGCCTTATGGAGTTTCACACTCTTTACACTAAGTCCCATAACTTTAGACTCTTCTTCCTGTCAATTACTTCGTAACTTACTGGTTAAGTCCCAGAAGAACTCAATATAATCAAGATAGCAACAAGCAGGCCCCTTTTGTCAGCTTTGGACATCGTCTTCAAAGACTTCCTCTTCAGTCATGTTGTCTTTTTTTCAGACTTTAGCAGTTGTTGGGAACATTGCTGTTAGGAACTAGAACTATCCCTTAATAATTATAATGTAAAGAATGAAAAGATAAAGAAAAAAATGACTTATACTATTATCTGATTTCAGTTCTGTCAGTTTGTAGGTTAGGATTCAAATAATTGCAGTGTGCTTTTGATAAAATAACTTTAATTAAACTTGTTTTGACTTTCCCGGATTTTAGACTTCCTTTGAGGCTTGCACTGACAGACTTCGCTTTGACTTGCCTTAAAACACTTAAAATACAATAAGCAGAAAATAAAAAGCTCTTCTCTTTCTAGACAGAACAAGGAGACAAAGTGTCTTGAAGTTGTTTATATAGACAGGATGTAAATGTTTGCCTTTGTTTTCGCCCAGGAGTACCTGAGGAGGGATTTCTGTTTTTGTGAGCAGTCTTTTCAACTTTAAGGACCCCTTGAGGTTCAGTGGATGTGAAACTTATCGAGCAATGTGTTTGAGTTTGGAGGACAGACTCAAAAGAGCTTTTTGCATCAGAATTAAATAAACCCAACATACAAATTGCTTTAACATGTTTCTTAATGTATGGGTAACAAATAAGAGTTGTACTTAAACATAAGCGTGGCATCTTCTCATCTTGCTTTTTTAGTAAGAATTCAACTACCTCACACTATTCCTTTAAATGGAATCTGCAAGTGTTTATAACATAAAAAGTCTCTCTGTTGCATTGGTGCTTATCTGTTGTTGTGCCGCCGAGTCACAGACTATCAGACTAGTGTGGAGTGTGGAGTGTGTTTGTGTGCGAGTTAAGAGAGGCAGAGAGAGAGAGTGTCGAGGCAGACAACGGCAGGCCTTGTTGGGGTCGGTCAGTTACAACATGCAGCCAAACTTAGGCTTCATTCATGGTGGGGTGCGAACTGCCTTTTTGGAAGAAATGCTCACTGTATTTCCTTTCAGGGAGTTCAATATATTTTGGTGACCTGCATCCGGTTTTTTTTCTCTCTTTCTTTCAAAGAACAAACACCCCAATGTCATCGTTGAAAGGTCAAGTGACAAACTGTTTCCACTCTCTCCCTGCCCAACACAACTGATAAAATACATGAATGTGAGGAGTGGAATTCCAGAAAAAGGACTGAACGGTTCCAAGCAATGCAACGTGGTGAATGGAGCCTATTTTTAACTTTGCCATGGATATTTGTGGTTCTGTTTGTTTGATTTATTATGGCAAAATATCTTCAAAAGTACTAAGCAAACTACAATAAACGTTGTGAAGTATTAATTATTGGACTACTCTTATAATTATAGTTAAATGGCATTATTGATTTTAAAGGCATTTTGCAGTGTGTAATGTTATATTTTAATACATTTAATTGGGATCAAAAACAGGCTGACATGTATTTATATTGAACTCAAGGACGCACGTCTGATTTCAAAGGTGTGATACTATTTTATGTTTGAACATATAATGAAACTGGTTATACAGTAGTGCATTCCATAATATGATCGTTTTCTTTATAGAGACCTAGTTACTTTCTTTCAGCGTTGTTCATTTACACATAACTGTATAACATAGAGGCACTGGCAGAAAAGGTGTCGGCTGAAGACTGTGTTAAGTGATTGAAAGATCTGGAAAAATTGCAAATTGACCCTCTGATGGAATCATTTTTTCAAACACAATCTTACGGAAGATCAATGAATCCATCAAAAGATCAATTTAGTGACCATAATATGAACAACCTTTCATATACCGTGTAATTACAACCATAAATCATATTTTTGGATAATCATTATTCTACATTAAAGACTGCATGATTACGTTTCTTTATAAATGAAACCATGGAAAGGTAGAATAGCTATACTGAGACAGTGAAGGTGCACAAATGTGCACTAAATGCTGCTAATATTTAAGTTATCATGTCTTCCGTGCAATACGAGGGGAATCGTGCAATTTAATTTATTTATTATTTATTTATATACATATTCCCTATCATGTCTTTTTTAAGTCCCATTTATTGTTTTTATTGTTTTTATAGTGTCTTGTTGTTTTTATATTGTCTTGTTGTTTTTATATTGTCTTGTTGTTGCGTGTTGGCACCTTGAGTTTATTGAAATTTCGTTGTACCTGTACAATGACAAATAAAGATCTATCTATCTATCTATCTATCTATCTATCTATCTATCTATCTAAATAATACATAACTAAGGACAGCACAAACTCAACAATTCAAGGATAGATAAACCCCAACAAATGGACTCATAAACTAGATAATAAGTGTTTGAGACAAAAAACACCCTTAAACAACTCTTACAACAGCATTACATCTGAAAAAGAGTTCTGGGGATTTCTTTGAAGTGCATGGTGTAATTTCCAGACATGTGGGCAGTGTTGTTGCAGCTCTTAGACTCTTACACAATGCAAAGACATTCCGTTTAGGCGATATGAGTAAAAGGGTTGCAATACTAGGAAATGTCATCAAATATTTATTATTTTTGTGTCACACAAACAGCTGCAATCGAGGCAATGTGGATAAGATCTTCCCAATATGAAGGGTTATCACACAAATAGGGAAGGGTAGTCATATCAGATGGAGATAAATTAAAGAACGAACCGTTACATTATAGAAATGTCCTGATTACACGAAATAAATTCAACACTTTTTTCTATCCCTTGACACTACAATCCGTTTTAAGCCTTGAGAGACGGCGGAACACAAAATGCTGTTGTACTTTTTCAGGCATCACACAGAGACACGCTCACACACACATTCACACGGGAGCATTCAAACTCACCTCTGACATTGGCTAAATTACTTGTGGTTGCAACACATTACTGGAACCATCCTCACTAAGCAAATACCTGATAACATTTACAGTTTTCAAATAACTAAAGAAGGTCAATTGCTTTCACTGCCAAACACACCTCACATCCAACTAATTTGAAACACCCGTCTCACATGCCCACAATATAAATCAGATGGGGCTTTACCTTTTATTTTATTTATTTTTTGTAGTTCTTTAAGCTCCACCTCAAAAATGACATGCCAAGAACAAATCACTATATCTTTACTTCTAAAAGGGGTAAATTAATAATCTTTTTTCTCAAAGCAATGATAAACCTGTGAGTTGGATGTAGAAGAGTCAGAATAAATATAGATGTTTTAATTTTAAAGTAAATTCAGATTGAACATAGTACAAAAATGTAAATTATAGTTTTCGTCCAAAAAAAAAAACATTACTTATAGTGAAAACCACCCTTGAATGATGGGATAGTGGACTGAAAGCTTTAGGAATCCAAACTATAACATATAAGTGCCCTGTATCAAGATTGATGGAAAACAAGTGACATTTGACCTTTTTAGAGAGATTTAGAAGAAAAAACCCACCTCTGGGGTCATTTGGTGTGTATTTGCCGTTTCTCTGGAACCCATTGGTCGATTTTGGTGATTGACACCTCTTTTTAACCACCAATAGAATCGAGGGGAAATTCCTAAATCCATCTAAACATTACCATTGAGGATTGAGAGTTATGCGCACGCAGTTTGCCCAAAACCGGAAGCTCCGTCACACTCTGAAAAATATGATTATTGCCATAAATATGATGATGGATTATCAGTAATCATTTCAAAGTGACGGAGACATTGAATTAACCTTCAGCAGCGTTTCTATGCATTTTAATGCCATTGAACATACATCAGAAAATAGCAAAGGTAAGACGTATTTGCCATTTTGGCTACGTAAAGCTAAGTTGTGTGTTGTCTGGTTTCACCTTCGCTGCCGCGAGTTTTGTTCGTGGAGTGATGATACTTATAGCCTACCATTGGAATCTGTGGAATCTCAGCTTTCCTATGGTTTGTGCAGAACCGATGAAGTATAACATATTTATACCGTGAGTTATGTGCTAAGTGCGTTAGCACTAGGGGTGGGTACATAGAGGGTGTGTATCGAGAACCGGTACTAAGTCAATACCGCCCCGTACCTGATTGGACGGTATCGGTATACCGTTAAGCCGCTGGACAAACGGTGCTGCTATCGGTATATGTGTTACGTCTACTTCCTTAGTTGAACTTTAAACCATTCTGGTTGGTTGGGAACCCTCATCCCGTGTGATGTATCCGGTTTGAGACCCCTCTGATTGGCCACTGTAAATGCCACTCGTCATCTCTCTCAACAGCGCTCTTATTATTGTTGTGAGACTCCCGCAGGCATGGCGGACAGAGCGAAGCGATCGAAGGTCTGGGTGCACTTTAAAAAATTGAGTGGTGATAGTGCAAGGTGCAATCTATATACTCAATTAGTTGCTTGTAAAGGGGGTAACACAAGCAACTTAATGAAGCATTTGCAAACGAGACACTCATTGAATCTAACACGGTGCAGCGTATTTGACAGCCTAAACAATGTGGCTGCTAGCGATACTGCTAGTGCTAATAGTGCTAGTGGGTAGGGGTGAGCCGCGGGCGGATCGATCCCAAAATATCGATACTTCCGATATTACGTTACGTTTCAAAAATATCGATACTAGAGCCAATAGGATCCATACTTTTATACTTTTTTTTCCTTCTCCTCTACTCGTCAATTTCTTCAAAAAACGATGTGCAGACGAACACAATATGCTCTTTCTCTCTCCACTGCTGTCCTCCTCTCTGGAGGCTCGCGCACGCGCAGCACGCTCCCTGCCTGAACGCCGATTATCAAGCTGACCGACAGCAACCAGCAGGACAGGACAGTGAGCAGCAGCCAGCGACTCACGAGTCACGAGTGCAACACACACACACGCATGATGGTTGAGAGAAAGAGGAGTGTTGTGTGGAGCAATTGCACAACTGGCAATTAAAACTTAGAGAACTGTGATGTGTGCAAGAAGACAGTTCGCTACTCTGGACACTTTGTATTGTTATTTTTCGTGTTTGCACTTTAAATTTGCAAAAGTAAAACGTTTATTTGTCTATAAAAACTGTCCTGTCTTTATTCATGAAAATGAATTCAGATGTAGTCTATTTATGATGCATTCAGCTCAAAAATCATGTCATGCAGCTCTCCCCTATATGAAAGTACATAAGACGCTTTTCATTTAAAAAGTATTGGTATAGATATCGGCAATACTGGCCCTGAAATACTTGGTATCGGATCGAATCCAGATTTTGTGGTATCGCCCTGATCACATGATGAATTGGAAATGGGGGACCCTGATGTAAACAAGACGAAAGTCTTTCTCTGATCTGCATCCCCTTAACAATTGTATGTTTTGAGCTGTACTGTACTGTACCCAATATACAAGCTGTTAATAAACTTTTCAATCAATCAATCAATCAAGCCCACCCCTACTAGCGGGCTTCAACCGCGCCGTGTCTAAATATGACCTGAGCGAAGGCTCGCAGGCAGGTTAGCTGCTGCGCACGGGTAATATGTTTTGTTTACCTAAGTGGAGTCTTGCAGGCACATCGCCTTGTCTTTTTTTAGTTTATTAACACTGACAGAGTATTAATGTGAGCTCCTACACCTATAATAATTTGGCCTTTCATTGAATGCTTTATAAACCAGTTCAACTTACAGATGTCATTGTGAATTGGAAAACTGCATTTAAATGTTGTTAAAGGCAGTGGCGTTTTCTCCCGGAGGCCAAGGGAAGCCAGGCTTCCCCTGTTTTTTCGGATTGTAGTTATCATTTAAATAAATAAATAAAAACACTTTGTTTTGTTTCGATAATTCTCCTTTGCTGTGTGTTGCTGCCGGCCCGTCTCTCCCCCATTCTCATTGAGTATTTTAAAGAGTGAAACAAACAGCGCCCCTCTAGATGTTATGGTGAAACAGTAGATTGCACTCTCTGTTGCGAGAGGAGAACAGCCGAATCTGGCTTCCTTTGGTGAAAACAATTTGAGGGATTGACCAATCAGATGAGGCCCACGTGATGCCCCAGCCAACCTGTGATTGGTCAGGGCCATGCCAAGGGAAGCCAGCCGCCTCTAGCTTCCCTTCAGGGGCGGCTGGCGGCTGGCGTTTTGATTGGACGCTGCCATCCAATCAAATCACATCAACATCAGTTTTAATACTGTAACTGTCATCACCGCCGTTAGAAATTATCAAGCAAATGAAGCATTATGGAGGGTGGAGATTTGGCGTACTTAATCAAACATAACTTTACTAAACTTCCGCTACAGCAGCAACTAAAAATTAAATCAGATGGCAGGCCAATGCCCGCACTCGAGCTGTGTGTACACAGAGGAAAAAGGGAGAGAATCGGACGTTCAATGAGGACAAATATGTCCGCACGGAGTGGCTAACTGGAAGCGCTAAACTTCAGCGTCTAATTTGCTGGCCATGTCTTCTTTTTGACAAGGATTCGTGCTCCCTGAACAATCCTTGGGCAACTTCAGGATTCATCGACCTTGCCAACCTGTCACGGGCAATTGAGAGGCACGGTAAATCCAAAAATCACATAGATTGTGTGATTGTCTGAATACATTAATAAGTAAAATGCTTAAATTAATAAGGAGAGAGTTTCAGCTGGAGAGTGCGTGCGGACCTTTCGGTTAGATAACAGGCGTGTGCAAGTCCTGCATCTGTGTGATACAAATGTGTGTAAAATGATACCGGGCGCTGTAATCACTCATCTGGTTACGTTATTGACCACCCCCCCGACCCAAAAAATGGGCTTCCCCTACATTTTTCCCCACGCCACGCTACTGGTTAAAGGTCAACGTTGCAATGTATGGTTCAGCAATTGTTGGTCGTTTACTAGGAATTGACATATTTTAAGCTCAAATACTTTGTTCTATGTTTAAACCTTCAGACACATTTTGACGTGTTTCAGTTCAGCACATCATTTATTTTGTGTTGATTTAAAAGTACAATCCAGAATAATATACGTACTCGCCTTTATCTTTTTGCCATCTTAGCCTTTTGACCAATTTCTTCATATCACAGTTTTGCATGATGTCACTGGAGGACAATGTTTTAAGGATCTCTTGTCAAGCTAGGTTGTCAGTTTGAAATGTCTGGATGAAGATGTAACTGATTTACAAATGTTTAAAAATGTTTAAAAAAACGATAGGGCGAGCCAGGCCCCTTTAAGTTATTTTATTTATTTGTGTCTGCTTCTGAGAAGCTAATGTATAAGTTATACAGTTATTTCTGCAAGAAAATTACAATAAAATGACTATTTAATCTTCACATCTTGTATTCATGTCTAGAATTTTGAGCACCAAATTATTGAAAATTATTAATAAGAGTATCGAAAAATACCGATACCGATAAGCAGTACCGGTATGGGTATCGGTATCGATAACATCCTAACGATACCCATCCCTAGTTAGCACTCTTTCGCTTAGTGCTCATTCAGAGGCTCGGCGTTAGACTTGTGTTTTGTTTCGGTAAAAATTGTTCACATCTTAAGTTAGCTGAGTTTCTTCCCGTTAAGTGGGTATGACACATTCATAGTTTGTTAAATGTTAAGAAGCCCTCAGACGCTATTTATTGCAAGATGTTGCGGGAGCCCGCGGGTTTAACAGGTTAAAGGAGGGGGGAAAAGTGTTTTTTCAAGGCTTCCAGATGCAGGTACCTGTGTTTGGAAGTCAAATTACTAAATTTCTGACAAGGAAAACCATTAGCATGTTCTGAGGATGAATTTGCCGTAATCACAAGAAGTCACAAGCAGAGATTTACTTCACACACTTTTGTTTAAACCTACCCCAACTTTATATCTCATTAGAGTATTGTCACGCAGCGTTTATCCGCACAAACTCCACAACACAGCTGCTGCTGATGGTGGGATTCAGTTAACAAGGCTGGGGTTCAGGGGGCACCAACAAACAAACAAACAGAGAACAGCTGGCAAGCACCAATGATATTGCTGCAAACCAACAAGTCATTTCCTTCCACTGCCACATCACCTGGCCTGTTCTCTCTCTGTGACGATGATCCTTGGAATATTAACATGACGTATTCTAAGTAAAGTCATCAGGTGTGTGTGTGTGTGTGTGTGTGTGTGTGTGTGTGTGTGTGTGTGTGTGTGTGTGTGTGTGTGTGTGTGTGTGTGTGTGTGTGTGTGTGTGTGTGTGTGTGTGTGTGTGTGTGTGTGTGTGTGTGTGTGTGTGTGTGTGTGTGTGTGTGTGTGTGTGTTGACCTCGGGGGTATACTACGAAGCAGGATTTTCGCTTAGCAAGATAACTTCTGGGATTTCCGGGACTACGAAGTAGGGCTGGGCGATTTTTTCGGTTTTAACGATTAATTTGCATTTTTACTTTCCTACGGTTTGTGAAATGGCTGAACCGAAAAATCGCGATTTAAAAACATTTCTAGACTCCGCAGATTTGTTTTGCTTTAAGGGACTCCGTAGTAGCTTACTCTCTCACTTTCCAGAACGCGCACAAAACTCAGCCACATTGCCTGTGACTACCCGATCTGCAGCTCTGTGTACACATATATCACTTAAATTATTCAATACATCCTTTGTACTGAAGTATTCATGAGTAAATAAAATAAAAAAAGTTTAATATAAATGATTTGCTGTGGCCAATTGTTTTCATTGCATTTACAGACCCGTGTAAATCTCTGATACCACCCAATGAATGCATTGACTTGCTTGTAGAACCACGCTACACAAAACAGATAGCAACACCTATACAAACTATTTTTAAAAAAAAGGGGCTACTGTAAAGTATATAAATATATATTTTTTCTTCAAAATACCAAAAATATCTTGCATTTTAGCCATGCCTCATTTCGCTCCATTTGCTTTTTCCAGCGCTGTTTTTGCAGGGGGCTGATTCTGTGAGCTGCAGCTGACCACGCCCCCCTGCAGGAGAGGGGAGCGTGCTCTGAGATCAGCTGCTGGGCGGTCTGTAGAGGGGGAGGAAAAGAGATCTCCGTCCTCCGTGTTTTATTCTTATAGAAGTAAGAAGAGAAGTAATGGGGCAGAAACCCTCCTTTTTACGCAGCGGTCCAGACATAGACATCAAACGGCGACACATATTCAGTTGGCAGTTACTTTGGCATTAGGGCAGGGATATCTAGATACTTCCCAAGGTCTAACATCATGAAGTGTGCTACTTTTAAAGCAAGCAACGATGTTTTCAAATCTGTAATCAAAAAGCTCCTCAAAAACACTATCGAAGCAGTTCCTGCCGTTGCTACGTTAGTTCAAACAGTAACAACGGACTACTTTTCTTAGCGGATGCTTGTCAATTTAAATCAATACATAAAACAATTTTTTAAGTCAATAAAATCATTTTCTAAATCCATAAAAGCATTTCAATTAATATTGGGAGTCATGTCGTTACTTTGTTGAGAATGTGGCCATGTGTAATAAGCGGGATGATGTGCACATTGCATAATGTGCCTTCATGCCGATCTAGATCCCTCCGCAAAAAAAACACAAAAACGGCTCGTTCGCGGGCGAGAGCCGGCTCCCGTCGTTCACTTAAAAGAGCCTTGGTCTGGTTTGTTTAGAAAAAAACTGAAAAAAATCGAGGTTTAAATCGAAAATTGTCCATTAGTTAGAAAAAAAATCGCGATTTTATTTTTAGGCCAAATCGCCCAGCCCTACTACGAAGCTGGTTCACTTTTTAGCGGGCTAGATCTCCATAGTGACTTATCCTGGAACCTAGCCTGTGCTCCGAAGCAGGATAGGTTCCAGGATAAGAGATCAACTCAGCGAAAGCACCACGCCTGCTGACCAATCAGAGCTCAGTGTGCGGAGGAAATACAGTTTAAAGTGCGGTAGCAGGAAAGACGGCCGGCCAAAATCACCGACTGTGTGAACGTGAAAATGAATAGAACATCACCTCCCATCTTCAGAGCAATCCGACTATTATAACTATACTTACTATACTATTATAAGAAAGCTTACTTAAATATCTGCCACAACATAAGTAACCGGATCAAAGTAACATTAAGTACAGTCCGCGGCACTGTGAGTGCAGACGTCGATGTGTCCCATTATCCTTCATATCACATCAGAGTGTATCATATATTTCCTTATCTGAGTCAGCTGAGCCGTATCTGGCTGTGCAACACTCACAGTGTCACATAGCCTATATGCAGAAGTATTAATTTAAGCAACACATTAAGTTGACGAAACACTCGAGTCAAATGTAATTAAGCTCAGATCCACTCGTGTCTTGGGCAGTGATATCATAAACCTGTTAATTATCTTGCATACATATATTGTCTTCAGACATGCATATATTATTTATAATATTAAATGTAAACATTGAATGAATATGCATGAGAGCAAAATGTATAAATATGAGCGTTAAAATATATGAATATGAGAGCAAAATGTATATGTGTGAGTGTAAATATATACGTGTGTGAGTGAAAATGTATGTATGTAAAAGGAGAATGTATTTGTGTAAGAGTGAAAATATATGTATGTAAAAGGAGAATGTATGTGCGTGACCAGTATGAATTACGGCCTGTACGGCCCCTCATACATAAGGTCCTCTGTCTGCTTCACCTAGAGACAGATGGTCTAACAGCATCCATCTTTCATTAACATCAGTTGTTGGATGCAGACCTCTGGAAGCTTTTGTGGAGTTTTCTCTTCTGGAAATCAAAGGACTCCTGAGCCTCGAAGAGGAGAAATGACTTTGCTGATCCCCTCATTACAGAGTACAGTTTCTACATTCGAAGTGAAGCTGGAAAAAACAGGGGAGGGGGTGCCAGGCGCTCTGAGGTTTAACCTTCACGCTAAAGCTTGAATAAAGAACCGATTGCACAGGCAACTTGCAAATACTTTTTTCATACAGTCCAGGTTTGCTGAGCACACATGCTCACATTTAGCAGCACCCTACTCTACAATGCACAGGACCCCAAGCATCTACAGTCATTCATTTCCTTCAGCCCACACTCACCACAATTGAACAGGAACAATAGATGAGGTCATCACCTGACTCAACCTCAAACTCTGTTCTTTGAAAGCATCCAAAATGTCTTTCTACATACGTCTTATTACCCTGCCTCCGGACTAGCTTTTAAATGTGGGTCTAAAAGGGTAAATTAGAAAGGTTTTACATTTATTTGGCACCAAACTACACTGAGATTAGCTCAGGTTCAGCCAACCCGGTGAGTTTTCTTCCTACAGCAGTAAGCTGCTTGGCAGCGGTGAAAACATCTCATTCTCCTGTTGATAAATACCCACTGAGTCTTCGGTTAATCAGTCGCCTCCCTATGCTAGATCCTATTTTCTGGCAGATTCTACCAGGATTATACAGTTAAAACTATTGTCTTTTTGTTTTTTGTCTTTTCCTCCTTTGAATGTGTAGTATTCCTGCCTGCTCACCGAATCCCACCACACTCAGCCAGCCCCCTCTCTGCCTTCTATGTGACGAACATAAATCACCAATTTCCTTTTTCCGTAGAGATCACTTCCTTACTCATTGAGAATCTTCTTTCACTGGTCCCTAACTCTATTTTCACTACCATGTGAATATAAAAACCTAATATCCAAGTGTTGCGAAGGGTGAATCCCTCACCTGGGCGTCAGGCCAGATAACAGGAGATCATATTGCAGTGCACACTGAGGAGTCCAGACACTTGCTTTCACTGTAATCCCCTTTTCCCTGGAATCACACACACACACACACACACACACACACACACACACACACACACACACACACACACACACACGATTAACTGTGTGTGTGTGTGTGTGTGTGTGTGTGTGTGTGTGTGTGTGTGTGTGTGTGTGTGTGTGTGTGTGTGTGTGGCCTAGCATTACTATACTTGTGGGGACCTAAATCTGTTTACACAGTCACGTGTGGGGACTCGCCTCCCTTATGGGGACAAAATGGAGGTCCCCATGAGGGGAATCATTAATTTTAGGATGAAGACTTGGTTAGGGTAAGGGTTATGGTTAGGCATGTGTTGGTTATGGTTAAGGTTAGGATAAGTCCCCAGGAAATGCATGTAAGTCAATGTAATGTCCCCTGAAGTGATGTATACATGGTATGTGTGGTGTGTGTGTGTGTGTGTGTGTGTGTGTGTGTGTGTGTGTGTGTGTGTGTGTGTGTGTGTGTGTGTGTGTGTGTGTGTGTGTGTGTGTGTGTGTGTGTGTGTGTGTGTGTGGCGAGAGATAGATTGAAAAAGATCACATCACCAAGATTGTGAGGGGAACAGTCGTGGGCTGTGCTAAAAGTGACTACATTATTTCAAATATTTTATATAAAAACAGCTACAATTATTATTCGATAATCATAAAGTTGACTGACAGAAATATGATAAAGGGATCATTTGTCATATACTGTATGGAAAAACAGAAAATAGTTTTGTACTCTTGGGGATTGCTATTGATGATTTTTTTCAAATGTTCAGCACCTTTAAGAATGAGCTTCTATTAAAGCTATGATAAACCAATCAAAACTATGTAATTATGAATTGTGAATGAAAACAAGTTTTAGCAGTTCAGGGTTCTCAAAATTACTACTTTATAATCCATAAACCCTTGTTGTGTTTTTTAAATGTTTTATTTTCTCTGACTTTGTTGTTATTATATGCTGCTAAATAAGTAATACAACATTGCAGCAAAGAAACACCAGATGCAAGTTTTCACACCACAGAGAAACAGATGATTCTGGCAGATGTATCCAGTGGCGAACCGTGTCTATCACAACTGATACCGCACTGTGTCCGCACTTGTCATTGTGAGGATCTGCAGTACTTCCTCCTTCTTTTTCCCCTTTCTGTGTTTGTTTTGTCTGTTTGTCTATGTGTCTGTCTCCCTGGCTGGGCGTGGCTACCTACATTCCGATTCCCGCCAACTCACCTCCTCAGCTGCTGCTCATTTCACTGATTGCCACTGCTCACCTGCACCTGCTTAAAACCCTGGTTCCCATCTTCAGACTTCGCCAGTCCTTCGTTTATTCTTCAGTGGTAAACTATCATCCAGGCCTACTAGTGTTTTTTCCTAGTGACTTTTTGATGCTCCTAGTGAAGGGAGATCATTTCCTAATCCTGCTTGTTTTTCCTGTTCCAGATCCACATACTCCAGCCGCTCTGCCTGCCCCGTCCAGCCTCCCCTCCTGAGCAGCCCAGCTCCACGTCTTCCCTCTATGTGTGCTTCGTCAACTCCTTGTCAGTGTCGTGGACAAAATAAAGCCTTTTTGACACTTCACCACAGTCTCAGTTGTAGTGCTTGCATAGCGGGTTCTCATCTCCAGTCACTTCTCGGGAAACCTAACAGTCATTGGCTCAGTCAAACTCACGTTACACACTAGGTTCGCGGGCCAGCGAGTAACAGCTTCAAGATGTCTCTCTCCAAGCCCAAGAAACGTAAAGTTGATTCGGAAAATCGCCAATTCCAGAATGAATGACCTGACAAATATGTATTTACTTTGCCAGCCGCAACAAGTAATAAACCGGTGTGTTTATTGTGCAACGAAAGTATATCCGTGATGAAAGAATACAATGTAAAGCGACACTACAACTCAAATCACGGCTCGTTTTCTGCCAGTTTTCCCGTGGGCTCAGAGGAACGGAGAAGGAAAGTACAGGGACTGCGAGCATCATTTGAACGGAGTTAAGCGGCTTTTAGTCGCTTTTGCACGGAACAAGAGAGAGCTACGATAGCATCCCTGCGAGTAGCCTGGACACTAGCCAGACAGAAGAGGCCCTTTACCGACGCGGAGACCGTTAAAGAGTGCATGCTTGCTGTCATCGATGAAGTGGTTATTGACCAAAAAGTAAAAGACAGCATCACTTCAGCCATTAAAAAAGTACCTCTCTCAGACACAACAACACTTCGCAGAGTGGAACTACTTGCAAAGGATGTGTCGGGGAAGCTTTTGGAAAACAGAGTTTATATCAATCGCTGTGGACGAATCAACTGACTGTACTGACATGGCCCAGCTATGCATCTATGTGAGGTTTTTCGATGAAGTTCGCTTTAGGGAAGAACTTCTGGGGCTTATTCCGTTGGAGGGACACACTACAGGTGAGGTTATCTTTCAAAAGATAGTCTCGTTTTTTAACGAACGTCAACTGGATTTAAAAAAAAGTGTGCCTGTTGGTCACTGATGGCGCTCCAGCTATGATCGGCAGAGTGCAGGGGCTGGTGGCACGTCTATCTGCCATAGCCCCACACATGCAGTATTTACACTGTATTATTCATCAATCTGTGTTGTGTGCAAAGCTCAGTGGTGATTTGAAAAACACCATGGACACTGTCATGAACATTGTGAATTTCATTCGCTCAACCTCCAGCCTACAACACCGCCTGTTCCGTCAGCTGCTTGCTGACACGTTTGCTGAACGCACGGACTTACTCGTCCATAACGATGTCCGATGGCTCAGCAAAGGAAAGGTCCTGGATCGTTTCTGTGAACTCCGCCAGGAGATTGTGTCTTTCCTTCGCACGTGTAAGCACAAACGAGCTACAAACCTCTTGGAGCGCATGTCAGATGAACAGTTTATGGCAGATGTTTACTTTCTGTGTGACATTTTTGGACACTTGAACACTTTGAATTGCGAACTGCAGGGTCGCGAAAAGTCTATCGCTGATTTGGTTGAAAGACTTTGTGCCTTCAAGATAAAGCTAACGATCTTCAAAACAGACCTAATGACGACAAAACTGCTGCACTTCCCAAAACTCCGTGCATTTATGACCACATCACCTGGAGCAAACATAACGCCAGTCATGACAGACTTCATGACAAAATTGACTGATAACTTATAGGGTGTAACGGTTCACAGAAGTCACGGTTCGGTTCATACCTCGGTTTGGGGGTCACGGTTCGGTACGGGTTCGGTACAACAAGGAAAAGCAAAAAAAAAGTCCCAAATGCATAATTCTTTTTTGCTGTTATTTATTTTTAACAGTCGTGCAAGTTTTGGTATGAAAATAAGGAACTCTAACATTTGGAATCCTTAACTGTATTACACAGTTAAAAACAAACCACAAACAGTAACACACACACTCAGATGGCCATATTATTTATAATGGCTGATGTCAAACAAAAAGGTTAAATAAGCTGTACAACTAAAAAGAATGTCTTGAAAATATTAAAATAAATAATAAGAAAGTGTTTCAATCACAATCAATAAAAGGCAATACAGAACTGTATAACATCTCCTGATGTCAAAATATAAAATAAATACAATGATAAATATATAACAAAATAAAATCTGTACCTTTAGGAGCAATGTCTAACATGTGTAATTAACTTGTGAGTGTGTGAGGCCATTATGCCTAAATAAAGCTTTACTCTATTTTCAATTTTTTCTTCAAAAAGATGAGTTTGTCTACGTTGTCAGTAGTGAGGGCAGATCTGTTGGCGGTAACTATGTCACCTGCCGTCGAGAAAACCCTCTCGCTGGGGACTGAGACTGACTCGGAAGTGATTGAGCATGTTTGACGTGTTACCACTAGACACACCGTCCTCGTCCGATCCACAACTCGCACCCCATCATTGTTGTAGTCCACAGGGAACCCGACATGTTCCCACACACCTGATTTAAAAGAAGCAGGTGGGTCTTCTAGCTCCTGTGTGTTGTGTGAACTCGCCATAGCTACTAACTTTTCTTCTTCATGTATTGTGTTCGTTTTGTTGTGTTTTGTTCTTGTTCTTCATTTGTTATTTACGGACGGCTGGCTTTTAGGCGCAATACCGCCCCCTGGATTATATATAGTGTAATACTGCCCTGAGTGACAGACTTTTTTCCCACTCGTAAAAAAAGTCGTATTCGCCGTGTGACTGCATGTGCCGAACCGTGACGTCCGAACCGTGACGGTCCGTGACGAATACGGATACCGTTACACCCCTATAACTTTACTGACAGATTCCAAGGCTTCAGCATTCCAATTGAGGTATTGCAGTTTGCTCGTGACCCGTTTTCCATCAAGCCTGATGCAGACTTCTGTGTAAAAGTAAAAGAGGTAATATCTAATATCTTGCATTGATGAGAGCCTCTTTCAGATGGAGCTGGTTGATGTGCAGTCTTCCTTTGCTTTAAAACAGCTCCTGCAGTCTGAGGGTGTAGTGGACTTTTGGTCTAACCATGTTAGCCAGTATCAGTATCCCACAATGAGGAAGGTGGCCTTGCTTATACTGACAATGTTTGGATCTACCTATACTTATGAGTCTAGCTTTTCTCATATGAATGCCATCAAAACAAGGGCACGTTGCTCCATGACCAATGAGAAATTGCATGAGTGTCTCAGGATTGCTCTTACCACTAATGAGCCAAACTATGCTGAAATAGCTAAATCAAGGCAGTGTAATTTCGCTCACTGACTCAAACAGGCTAAACATGACAGAAGTATAATGCATGGTATGTATGCAGATCTGTTTTTATGGTCATTCATTTTATGGTCATTCAAACAAGCCTACTTACTGTTTCGAAAAATGTAAAAATGTTTCCAAGATATTAATGTTATTGTGAGTCTGATGGCTATTGTTTTACTATGTTCTATTTGCATTTAGTATTACATTTTATGGACTTGTGTTGTCTTCAATGCACCTTATGTATGCTTGGAAGTGTTGAGGATATTATACACAGGGCTACTTACTGTTAATGTGATGAATACTGTTTTATTATATTCATCTTGTTTTGTACATTAGTGGACATGGAACTGTTGGGGGAAAAAACCTCATGTCTCCTTAGTTTTAAAGATGCAACATTTTGCACTTTTGTGTCAAGCCTTGTAACCGAAGCTTTCCTACTTTTTGATGGACTGGTTGCTTTCTGTAATGATTTATGTTGATACAATTCAAGTTAAAAAAGGGATGCACTTGACTAGTTCATTTAATGTATTAGTATATATTAACACTACTGTAAGCAAGAGTTATTTGTAGTGATTCCTTGACAAAGTATTGTGTGGCCCACAAACCCCCTGTGATTTTCCTATTTGGCCCACTTGCTAATGAAGTTGAATAGCCCTGGCGTAGTGCATGGTCCGAGAAGGACAAACAAATCAACGTAACACTGTAATATTACAGATCAACAACACAGATACGATTATCATTTATTCATTTTATATACATTTTATTACATTTTATTTCTATAATTAAATCGATATTTTGTTTGTTTTATCTGAGTGTTCCAGGGTATTCTCTGAATACCTTGAAGGCCCTGACGGTTCGCCACTGGATGTATCAAACAACTGTAAAATATTCAGGTTGTCAGAAATGCAGTTTCAGTAAGGCTTTAATGTTAAAGGGGACCTATCATGCAAAATGCACTTTTTGATGTATTTTATACATAAATATGTGTCCTGGTGTGTCGGGGAACTCACGCAGCATCAGCAAATAAAACCCTTTCTCTTTTCCTCCGTACCCACATCTTTTAAAAACGGGGATACAACAAGCTGATCCAGATTTGCTGCTGATTTGACGTAATTTCAGATGGTGGACCCACAGAGAGTTCCTATCACAAACCATGCCTGACGTGTTTTGGACATAATATGGTATTTGTTTACATTAGCAAACATCGCTAACACTCAGAGCTAACCTGTACTGTGTAGAGCGCATGTGATTAAAAAGCAGGAAATAAAAAAAGGAACTCACCTTGTGATAAACCCGCAAGAGAAAAAGCATGTGAGCTCCATACTGTTTCAGAAATAATCTTTGATGTGGATAAGAACAGGATGGCGTTTTATCACAGCAGAATTTTACTTTATCTCCGGTGGAATTCTGATCAGGCATTAGCTCCGCCTCCTCTCTCTTTTTTTTAAGCTAAGGACCCAAAATCCGCGTTTCTCTAACAGGGCTGGAATAGAGGGATATAAGGGATGTCTAAAATGCATGATCTGTTTGTATTTTGAGAAAAACACATCATAGACATGTTTTTATATATTTTTATATATCTGAGAACCATAATATATGCCTAAAACTAGCATGATAGGTGCACTTTAAAGTATTAAATATCTTCAAATCGGAACAGCAACTCAGAATCAGACATCTACATCTTATTTTAACGCTCTGAGCTATAAAATACATCAGATATTCTTTGTATGGTCCATGGCATGTCACATACTTGTAATGGTCTTACTGTATAATGATTTGCTTTTTTAAGGGATAAAAGAATCTTAAAAATTACCTGGATTTATTAGTGCTTTTATTACGAGACAGAAACACTGGTATTATTCTCTTTGAGTGTGTGAGTCATCGCGGCATAATATGCTCATTGAGAAACCTAATGTATCAGGAATTACCACAATGGATGTGTTGAGTACTCTTCTCATATTATGCTGGGTTTGTCTATTAACACGTTTTTTTCAGATTAAGTTACAAGAGTTCACACATGTTTAGTTCAGATCAAATGAAGGCTGAGTTCAAGAATAGGTGGTGCAGTTGAGATCAAATTGTAGGTTGAAAGAGGTCCAAGCAAGGGAGGTGGAGCGGCTATACGGTCCCCCGCTTAACACCCCCATACTACGCCCCCGGGCTGTTTTGGCATCATGAAACATAACAGGCGTGTGGTAAACATCAAAATAAAGGCTGAGTTTGAATATAGGTGTGGTCCGAGAAATGGCACAGGGAGTTGGGGGTAGGAAGTGGAGAAGGGACCATCGGGATTATGATCACAAACCCAAATAGGTGTCTAGATATTTATTAATGTCAGTGTTTGTCAGGATAAAAGTGCAATCACTTACAAATTAGCCTCGTCTTTCTTCGAACATCCAATAACATTGATTGATATGTTAGAACCAGCTTTATATAGAACACACTAAGGTTTGTGGAAATCAGGAGAGCTTCCCAGGAGAAACTATAGGACAGGCCAAAGAAACCTGGAACGCTGGACCCTGGAGACTTCTTTCTTTCCATCGGAGCAGAACCTGATGGGGCAACACTGGCCAGGCAGACGTGTCAATGTATCACTAACAGTACACAATCCCATCACTTTGCGATGCCAGGCACAATTTATATTTCTCACAGCTGAGTATTCACACAGAGAGAGGAAGAGAAAGTGTTCACAGGATGGGGATGTTTGATTTTTTTTTCTAGGACGGATACAAGACCAAGGTTTGATCAGTATGTTTCTGTTATCTCGGAATCAAAAAGTCTGCAATGTGGTTTCGTTTTGAAATTGATCTATACCACCTAAATCCCTCTGGTCATGGTAACAATCTAAAGGTGTGGAGGTTGTGATCATTTTTAATCCATCTGCTCGAGAATGATCACGTTTGGAAGTTTTATTCAACAATCATTTACCATGTGGTTTAAATGTAAAATATGTCAAGCATAAATATAAAGATAACACCATTTTATTGAATATCAGTGAGAAAAAAATATTAATACTGTTGATAGTACTAAGGCTCAGTGCAACAATTACAAATATAACATTCTTATATTTCTGATATTGTGATAATCATTGTGTGGAAAAACTAAATTAGACAAAAACTTTTTTTACTTATTTCATATTTTCAATAGGTTGGAACTGATACAAAATGATGTCAATTAATTTACAATTATATCATTACGTTTTCACGTTGACTTCTAGAAAAATACCAGCAGATAAACAGCTGTGAGAAGTTTTAATGGTACATTTCATTTTCAAACATGGACAACATTACAATGTGTAAGCCTCTTTTTCAGGTGAAAACCCCTTTATGAAATCAACTGTTCATCCAGTAGAGCTCTGTAAAAGAAACAATGTGCTGGGTGATTATTAGCACCTTTCCATGTGTAACCCTCTTACTCGTGTTTGCTTTGTTTGGCATCACATATCACAGACATTTGTTTTAAAGGAAAACAGAAAATGCTAACGGCTGTTTTGCTAGCAGGAGTGTCAGCAGAATCCGGTTTCTACGAACTGAATTGTTAAAACTGAGAAATTAAGTGAAACATTGAGAATTATTCATTCAGAATCTTGTTCCACAGCGGGATTGTCTTCTGTTATAGGTGAGGCTACAACTGACACATTTCCCACAGCCAAGGTAACCTCAACACAAGTTATGAAAACTACCTATCCATCAGAAGAAAGTGAAAGTCTGCCTTAATCAAAAAACAATGCTAAAAAATAAACTATGTTCTAAAGTATGTGGAATTCGACCGATTGTAGTTATGAGGGTCCTTTACTGTTTAAACATCACAATGCCCCAGAGCACAAAACCTAGTACATGAAGAAATTATGTTCCCAGTTTGATGTTGAAGAACTTAACTAAGTTTGAAAAAGAAATACTGACCTTAGTAATAGCAGTTCAGATTGTTTTATCAACTTCAGCCAAAATGATTAGTGCTAATGCTGTTTACAGCATTGCACTATAGTCCTTCAAAAATGTATTCTTCTTCCCCTTATTATTAGTGCGAATGCTGTTTACAGCATTCCACTATAGTGCTTCAAATCTTTATTCTTCCCCTTATTATTATTTCAGCCAATACTTTGGCACTCCATAACTTCAGCTTATTTTCAGCTACAGAAACCATTCAAATATTAAACTATTCAGCCTGTTCAGGAATCGATGGGAAACTTTCAACTTTTTCAAAATATTTCATACTTTTTGAAATATTCAGCTTTTTAAACTCTTTTTTTTAACATTGAAGTCAATGGGAAGAGCCTTCAAATCCACTTTTCCTACACTTTGCGCCAAATGCATCTCCTTCCACATAATTTCAGCCAGACACTTCATTCCAACTTTCAAATGATCACAATACCTTCAGCTATAAAACTTGTATAAAATAATTTTGATATCTTTTCAACTTTTTGAGATATTGAATTTAGTTTGGAGCTTGGTAGAGAGGCATTTTTAAGATGTTTACATTAGAGTGGATGGAGCAGCTCATTAACTCTAGAGTGCTTTGATCTCAAAACAGAGTGCAGGACAGCTCAAAATTCTCCCCCAAAAATGTTTTAAACTTGCCATACTTCCCAAACCCTACACTCCTCAGACATATTTTTTCATGGAAAACGTAGGAAAACCTCTCCTAGCTTGTAAAATAAAGAAAAAATAAGAAAAAATATTAAAGAAAATGCCTCTTGAGGGCATTAAGTGACAAAAACGTTCAACATTCCTCCATTGAAGCCCATTGTAATTTCAGGCAGATATTTCCTCATGGTAGCAGCCGCACACCTTTAGTTAAACTGCCAAAAAGGCCACATTATTAAACCAAAACTACACAAAAATTACACTTCAGATACTCAACTTCCTTGACATGCTTCACGTTTTGAAATTTCACAGATATCTGTTACGGTTCTTCCACAAAACGTTCACATGTAAGAGGTTCATCTCTCATTCAGAACAATGGAAACCTGTGATCTCTACAGAGCTCGTTAGTTCAAATATAAACACCTGTGCAATGGAACACGATGATGTCATCACTCCAACTGCCATGCAGCAGACTTCAACAGTCCAGCTGTGAAGACGATTCGGGACAGTCTTGAGATTTCTCCAAATGCCGTTGCCATGGCAACACAATGCTCGCCTTGAAACACGGTTTTCTCATAGCTTCAGTGAAAATACTCCAAACAACCCAGAACTTCACAGGTTTGATAACGATGCAGCCATCAATGCATCTAAGCGTAGTATGGGGTGTCATCAAATGTCATCGCCATGGCGACAGACCACTCGCCATGAAACACGATGAGGCTGTAAGTCAAATCGACACTGTCCAATCGTCCCCCAATCTTCACTTGTATATCACCGGTCCATGCCTCAAGAGCTCTACGCCAAATCTGAGATCTCACCATATGCCGTTTCCATGGAAACGCATCCCTCGCCATACAACTTGATGTCGCTATAAGTCCAATGGACACGGTCCAATCGTCCCCCAATCTTCACTTGTATATCACCGGTCCATGCCTCCACAGCTCTACGCCAAATCTGAGATCTCACCATATGCCGTTTCCATGAAAACGCATCCCTCGCCATAAAATATGATGTCACTATAACTCCTATGCAAATGTTCAAAGAGTGCTCAATCTTCACATGTGTGCTAACAGTCCAGCCGTGAAGACATCTACGTGACAGTTTTGAGATTTCTTCAAATGCCGTTGCCATGGCAACACAATGCTCACCATGAAACACGGTTTTCTCATAACTTCAGTGAAAATACTCGAAATGGCCCAAAACTTCACAGGTTTGGTAACAATGCAGCCATCAACACATCTAAGAGTATTATGGGATGTCATCAAATGCCGTTGCCATGGCGACAGATCATTCACCATCAAGTTAGTTCAAAAGTTTCCCAAGCCTTTTTACTTTCTTTTCTCATCTTAATACAAATTCATTCACTACTACTTACATATGATATTTAACTCCTTCAGCCTATTTTCAGCTGCATAACCCATTCAACTATTACATTATTCAGCTATTTCAGGACATCAAGGCTATACATGTTGTTGTTTATACCTTTTTTAAACCTTTTCTTTTAAATATTCAGCTTTTTCTGCATTTTTTTAGCTAAAAGCAGCTACCATTCAGCTAATAACATATTCAGCTTTTTCTGCATTTTCAGCTAAATTCAGCCATAAATGTTCACAGTTTACAGCATTCGCACGCATTTTCTGCAAGAAATGCATTTTCTAGTTATTATTATTATTATTATTTCAGCCAATACTTTGGCTTTCCATAACTTCAGCTTATTTTCAGCTACAGAAACCATTCAAATATTAAACTATTCAGCCTGTTCAGCAATCGATGGGAAACCTTCAACTTTTTCAAAATATGTTATACTTTTTGAAATATTCAGCTTTTTACACTCTTTTTTTAACATTGAAGTCAATGGGAAGAGCCTTCAAATCAGCCAATACTTTAGCTCTCCATAACTTCAGCTTATTTTCAGCTACAGAAACCATTCAAATATTAAACTATTCAGCCTGTTCAGGAATCGATGGGAAACCTTCAACTTTTTCAAAATATGTTATACTTTTTGAAATATTCAGCTTTTTAAACTCTTTTTTTAACATTGAAGTCAATGGGAAGAGCCTTCAAATCAGCCAATACTTTAGCTCTCCATAACTTCAGCTTACTTTCGGCTACAGAAACCATTCAAATATTAAACTATTCAGCCTGTTCAGGAATCGATGGGAAACCTTCAACTTTTTCAAAATATTTTATACTTTTTGAAATATTCAGCTTTTTAAACTATTTTTTTAACATTGAAGTCAATGGGAGATGCCTTCAAATCCTGTTTTCCTACACTTTGCGCCAAATGCATCTCCTTCCACATAATTTCAGCCAGACACTTCATTCCAACTTTCAAATGATCACAATACCTTCAGCTATAAAACTTGTATAAAATAATTTTGATATCTTTTCAACTTTTTGAGATATTGAATTTAGTTTGGAGCTTGGTAGAGAGGCATTTTTAAGATGTTTACATTAGAGTGGATGGAGCAGCTCATTAACTCTAGAGTGCTTTGATCTCAAAACAGAGTGCAGGACAGCTCAAAATTCTCCCCCAAAAATGTTTTAAACTTGCCCTACTTCCCAAACCCTACACTCCTCAGACATATTTTTTCATGGAAAACGTAGGAAAACCTCTCCTAGCTTGGAAAATAAAGAAAAAATAAGAAAAAATATTAAAGAAAATGCCTCTTGAGGGCATTAAGTGACAAAAACGTTCAACATTCCTCCATTGAAGCCCATTGTAATTTCAGGCAGATATTTCCTCACGGTAGCAGCCGCACACCTTTAGTTAAACTGCCAAAAAGGCCACATTATTAACCCAAAACTACACAACAATTACACTTCAGATACTCAACTTCCTTGACATGCTTCACGTTTTGAAATTTTACAGATATCTGTTACGGTTCTTCCACAAAACGTTCACATGTAAGAGGTTCATCTCTCATTCAGAACAATGGAAACCTGTGATCTCTACAGAGCTCGTTAGTTCAAATATAAACACCTGTGTAATGGAACACGATGATGTCATCACTCCAACTGACATGCAGCAGACTTCAACAGTCCAGCTGTGAAGACGATTCGGGACAGTCTTGAGATTTCTCCAAATGCCGTTGCCATGGCAACACAATGCTCGCCTTGAAACACGGTTTTCTCAAAGCTTCAGTGAAAATACTCCAAACAGCCCAGAACTTCACAGGTTTGATAACGATGCAGCCATCAATGCATCTAAGCGTAGTATGGGGTGTCATCGCCATGGCGACAGACCACTCGCCATGAAACACGATGAGGCTGTAAGTCAAATCGACACTGTCCAATCGTCCCCCAATCTTCACTTGTATATCACCGGTCCATGCCTCAAGAGCTCTACGCCAAATCTGAGATCTCACCATATGCCGTTTCCATGGAAACGCATCCCTCGCCATAAAATATGATGTCACTATAACTCCTATGCAAATGTTCAAAGAGTGCGCAAACTTCACATGTGTGCTAACGGCCCGTCCACACAGCAGCTTTGAACAAATCTTGAAAATCTAGGAGCTGGGCGTGTCTGACAGCTTGGGGATTTTTTGCGAGCAACACGACCAACAACCAATCACATGAATCTCCCGCCCCCGACATACAAAGCAAAAAAAAACGGGGATTTTATGCGAGCAATATATATATATATATAAACTCCCCAAACAGGCGAAAACCTACCAGTTTCACCCACTGTCTCTGCCACCTCCCTCCATGCCTGGTTCCTCCGGTTTGTATCCCGGTAAATAGTCTGGTCGTAAAGAACCGGGTGATTTGCTACCGTAATTTCTCGTTTGGAATATGAGGAAATGAACTGCGGGTCTGGTTCTCCCAGCTTGCACGCGGTTTGATTGGCTAGCGCTTGAAATGTCAGATTTGCATAAACGGATCTGATTGGCTGTCGCTTCCAGCTCAGCCTCAAAAGTTGAACATTGTTCAACTTTTGAATCCTGAACATCCTGGAAATCCTGGAAATCTTCGCCTCGCCCCCCCACAATGCAGTTCGGCGACAAGCGAGGGAAAGTGACGTCATCCCCATTCAAAGTTAATGGGCGGAGACGCGCTGGAAGCGGTGGACAAATCGCCAAAAGCTGCTGTGTGGACGGGCCGTAACAGTCCAGCCGTGAAGACATCTACGTGACAGTTTTGAGATTTCTTCAAATGCCGTTGCCATGGCAACACAATGCTCACCATGAAACACGGTTTTCTCATAACTTCAGTGAAAATACTCGAAATGGCCCAAAACTTCACAGGTTTGGTAACAATGCAGCCATCAACACATCTAAGAGTATTATGGGATGTCATCAAATGCCGTTGCCATGGCGACAGATCATTCACCATCAAGTTAGTTCAAAAGTTTCCCAAGCCTTTTTACTTTCTTTTCTCATCTTAATACAAATTCATTCACTACTACTTACATCTGATATTTAACTCCTTCAGCCTATTTTCAGCTGCAGAACCCATTCAACTATTACATTATTCAGCTATTTCAGGACATCAAGGCTATACATGTTGTTGTTTATACCTTTTTTAAACCTTTTCTTTTAAATATTCAGCTTTTTCTGCATTTTTTTAGCTAAAAGCAGCTACCATTCAGCTAATAACATATTCAGCTTTTTCTGCATTTTCAGCTAAATTCAGCCATAAATGTTCACAGTTTACAGCATTCGCACGCATTTTCTGCAAGAAATGCATTTTCTAGTTATTATTATTATTTCAGCCAATACTTTGGCTTTCCATAACTTCAGCTTATTTTCAGCTACAGAAACCATTCAAATATTAAACTATTCAGCCTGTTCAGCAATCGATGGGAAACCTTCAACTTTTTCAAAATATGTTATACTTTTTGAAATATTCAGCTTTTTACACTCTTTTTTTAACATTGAAGTCAATGGGAAGAGCCTTCAAATCAGCCAATACTTTAGCTCTCCATAACTTCAGCTTATTTTCAGCTACAGAAACCATTCAAATATTAAACTATTCAGCCTGTTCAGGAATCGATGGGAAACCTTCAACTTTTTCAAAATATGTTATACTTTTTGAAATATTCAGCTTTTTTAAACTCTTTTTTTAACATTGAAGTCAATGGGAAGAGCCTTCAAATCAGCCAATACTTTAGCTCTCCATAACTTCAGCTTACTTTCGGCTACAGAAACCATTCAAATATTAAACTATTCAGCCTGTTCAGGAATCGATGGGAAACCTTCAACTTTTTCAAAATATTTTATACTTTTTGAAATATTCAGCTTTTTAAACTATTTTTTTAACATTGAAGTCAATGGGAGATGCCTTCAAATCCTGTTTTCCTACACTTTGCGCCAAATGCATCTCCTTCCACATAATTTCAGCCAGACACTTCATTCCAACTTTCAAATGATCACAATACCTTCAGCTATAAAACTTGTATAAAATAATTTTGATATCTTTTCAACTTTTGAGATATTGAATTTAGTTTGGAGCTTGGTAGAGAGGCATTTTTAAGATGTTTACATTAGAGTGGATGGAGCAGCTCATTAACTCTAGAGTGCTTTGATCTCAAAACAGAGTGCAGGACAGCTCAAAATTCTCCCCCAAAAATGTTTTAAACTTGCCCTACTTCCCAAACCCTACACTCCTCAGACATATTTTTTCATGGAAAACGTAGGAAAACCTCTCCTAGCTTGGAAAAATAAAGAAAAAATAAGAAAAATATTAAAGAAAATGCCTCTTGAGGGCATTAAGTGACAAAAACGTTCAACATTCCTCCATTGAAGCCCATTGTAATTTCAGGCAGATATTTCCTCACGGTAGCAGCCGCACACCTTTAGTTAAACTGCCAAAAAGGCCACATTATTAACCCAAAACTACACAACAATTACACTTCAGATACTCAACTTCCTTGACATGCTTCACGTTTTGAAATTTTACAGATATCTGTTACGGTTCTTCCACAAAACGTTCACATGTAAGAGGTTCATCTCTCATTCAGAACAATGGAAACCTGTGATCTCTACAGAGCTCGTTAGTTCAAATATAAACAACCTGTGTAATGGAACACGATGATGTCATCACTCCAACTGCCATGCAGCAGACTTCAACAGTCCAGCTGTGAAGACGATTCGGGACAGTCTTGAGATTTCTCCAAATGCCGTTGCCATGGCAACACAATGCTCGCCTTGAAACACGGTTTTTCTCAAAGCTTCAGTGAAAATACTCCAACAGCCCAGAACTTCACAGGTTTGATAACGATGCAGCCATCAATGCATCTAAGCGTAGTATGGGGTGTCATCGCCATGGCGACAGACCACTCGCCATGAAACACGATGAGGCTGTAAGTCAAATCGACACTGTCCAATCGTCCCCCAATCTTCACTTGTATATCACCGGTCCATGCCTCAAGAGCTCTACGCCAAATCTGAGATCTCACCCATATGCCGTTTCCATGGAAACGCATCCCTCGCCATAAAATATGATGTCACTATAACTCCTATGCAAATGTTCAAAGAGTGCGCAAACTTCACATGTGTGCTAACGGCCCGTCCACACAGCAGCTTTGAACAAATCTTGAAAATCTAGGAGCTGGGCGTGTCTGACAGCTTGGGGATTTTTTGCGAGCAACACGACCAACAACCAATCACATGAATCTACCCGCCCCCGACATACAAAGCAAAAAAAAAACGGGGATTTTATGCGAGCAATATATATATATATATAAACTCCCCAAACAGGCGAAAACCTACCAGTTTCACCCACTGTCTCTGCCACCACCCATCCCTCCATGCCTGGTTCCTCCGGGTTTGTATCCCGGTAAAAGTCTGGTCGTAAAGAACCGGGTGATTTTGCTACCGTAAATTTCTCGTTTTGGAATAGAGGAAGGAAATGAACCTGCGGGTCTGGTATCTCCAAGCTTGGCACGGCCTGGTGGTTGATTGGCTAGACGCTTGGAAATGTCAGATTGCAGAAACGGATCTGAATGGCTGTCCGCTTCCGCTCAGCCTGCAAAAAGTTGAACATTGTTCCAACTTTGGAATCCTGAACATCCTGGAAATCCTGGAAAATCTTCGCCTTCGCCACCCCACAATGCAGTTTCGGCGACAAGCGAGGGAAAAGTGACGTCATCCCCATTCAAAGTATAATGGGGCGGAGACGCGCTGGAAGCGGTGGACAAATCGCCCCAAAAGGCTGCTTGTGTGGACGGCCGTAACAGTCCAGCCCTGTGTGAAGACATCTTCTAGGTGAGACAGTTTTGAGATTTCTGTCAAATGCCTTTGCCATGGCAACACACTGATTCCACCATGAAACCACGGTTATTTCCTCATAACTTCAGTGAAAATACTCGAAATTGGCCCAAAACTTGCATCAGGTTTTGGGTACACAATGCAGCAATCAACACATCTAAGGAGTATTGAATGGTGATGTCTGTCATCAATGCCGGTTGCCATGGCGACAGATCATTCACCATCAAGTTAGTTCAAAAGTTTTCCCAAGTCAGCCTTTTTACTTTCTTTCTCATCTTAATACAAATAATTCCACTACTACATTAATCTGATATTTAACTCCTTCAGCCTAATTTCAAGCTGCAGAAACCCATTCAAAACTATTACATTATTCAGCTATTTTCAGGACATCAGGCTATACATGTTGTTGTTTCTACTTTTTTAAACCTTTTCTTTTAAATCTTCAGCTTCTTTTCTGCATTTTTTTTAGCTAAAAGCAGCTACCATTCAGCTAATAACATATTCAGCTTTTTCTGCATTTTCAGCTAAATTCAGCCATAAATGTTCACAGTTTACAGCATTCGCACGCATTTTCTGCAGGAAATGCATTTTCTAGTTAGTTCTGTTAATATAACTCTCTGGCCTCAACAGGAAATATGAAGTGCTGAAACAAACACAGCGTCTTAACCACACACACAACAGAAATCAGGAGGATTGTAATCACCATTCTCCTGTGAAACCCTTTAAAAGTTGATATCGACCTTGCTGCAGGAAAGAGAAGCGCAAGTTCACAGAAACTTTCCAACATCACTGACATTAAACGCAACAATTATAAAGGCTGTATAACACTGACTGCCATGTCTACAGCACATGATCAATCATGAAGGTAAGGTCTGTACAAATGTGTTGATCAAACCCTTTCACGTGTGAAAGTCATTGAAGTGTTCAAAGGGAACAATGGGCTTTGAGGGACTGTGAGACTGACCGTTGAGCGGCCCGACCAAGCAAGGAGGCAGAGGCAGAACGTCCAAATACAACCCGGTGTGGGCATTTATTAACTCATGAACACATGACACACAGCCTCAATCCTGCTGAACATGTGCACACCGTCACCAACCACAGGGATCTCCCACACACTACCAGCCTCCAAACAGACAGGGCAACAGGGACTAAATACACACACTAATCAGCAATTAGACACAGGTGGGGGGAGGAGACAACACAGGGCACCAGGTGCACACAATCAACAGCCACAGACATGGGGAAAGGGAACACTTTTAACATAAAACCAGCAAACAGAGACAGACAAACTAAAACACATACAGATGCACACACTACCTACATTTCGCCACCAACAAAGCTACACAATCCGTAACGGAGGCCGAGATCTATGGCCCCAGAGATCACCTCCGTTACAGGGACACAGAAAAACACAGCTGACCACAGAGCAGCTCCTTAAAGGCAAAGTGTGCCTTGCTCAGAGGTCTGACAGCTGAACTTGTTAAGGGTGGAATTACTCCTCCTGTGCCATGACCCACAGGGATTCTGAGTAATCAATCTATATTCTTTACACACAGGACATGACATGAGACTAGATGGGTTCAAGGTATGATATCAAATCAACAATATGCACAAGTGGCTAATGAACTGACAAACACCATGGTTCATGTAACAACTTGGCTGGAACAATGCTGTTTGCAACTAAATATTTGTAAAACAGTATGCATCTTCCTCACCAAAACAAAGTCCTCTTGTGTTGCGCCAGATGTTTTTGTATCAGGGGAGAGGCTGCAGGTGGTGTCACAATACAAGTACCTTGGAGTCATGATTGATTCAACACTCAATTTCAAGGCTCAGGTTCAAAAAATATGTAATAGGGTCAAATTCAGTCTGTCGAATTTTAGGTTCACCAGATATTACATGTCAATTGAGGCATCTCTGATGTACACACACTCTATGGTTCTCTCACACATCACCTACTGTTTAACTACCTGGTCACATGCCAGTACAACAACATGAAAACCAAACAGCGAGGTGCAGCGAGAGGAGATTCCATTATTCCACTCAGAAAAAGTTCTTTCAGTCAGTCTTCATTTTCTGTTAAAGCTGCTCAGCAATGGAACTCAATCCCACCTCCAATCAGAGACCAGACCACATTCACTTTATTTAAATCAAAACTCAAAATATGGTTAATGAGGAATCAGCTCTGCCAACACTGACCCAATCTTCTGCTCCTTACAACCCACTGCCTGTGTTCATGTTCTTTTGTTTTGTTTTATTTGTTTTGTTTTAATGTTCTGTATTTTAAATTGTTTTATTTAAGTATCCCAGTAATGTCTGTTGCATGTTTTAAATGTATTGTATTTACTTGTTTAAAATGAAATGTGTTTTAGGTTGACCTTTAAAATCTGTCCAGGGACTACAGATGAAAAATAGCCTCTTGGCTAACTCTGGCATGTTTACAGAAATGTTCATTAATGTGCACTGTCCCTGTTAAATAAATGAATAAATGAATGAATGAATAAATAAATAAATAAATAAATAAATAAATAACAGCAGAGGATCGCAGCAGAGAAACAGGGGGGGCTGCGCTGATGGCATTGCCGCACACTGTGCAATCATCTTCCACAGCACTTACCAGGTTCAATGTAACCCTTTATTTGAAAGAGCCAGAGAGAGAGAGGGAGAGGGGGAGGAGAAGCTGCAAGTGTTTCTCACTCACCTTTTGCAATGCTTGGTAATATCTCACTTAATGTCCGGAAGGTAAAGATCCCTTTGGAAGAAACAGGCTGCATCAAAATGTTGATAGAGTATTGAACAGGTCTGCATGGTGTTTATTTGTCAGGTAACACTGGCAAATATTTGTGTTTACAGAGCAGCAGTAGCTCAGTCCGTAGTGACTTGGACTGAGCAAGGCTCCAACCCCTACACTGCTCCTGGGCGCTGCTCCTAATAGTAAGATGGGTTAAATGCAGAATCTGGGGCGGCAGTAGCTCCTTCTGTAGGGACTTAGCATGGGAACGTTCTGATTGGTCAGTACCAAAGTATAGAAGAAGCTGATGGACAAACGGTGCTGCTTTCATTATTTGTGTTACATAATATATGGTTAAGAGCGCGCTGCTCGCGTCATGGAGGCGTTAGAAACTTTGTGAATGCTGAACCTCATCTCTCTTAATGCTCTGATTCACTCGATGATCGCACGGGCCTGACACCAAGTTTATCAAAATTGCTAGCTATTTGCTAAGTAAGTTAGCCTTAATTTGAACGTGCCAATTGTATATTTGTGCACTGATGTGTCTGCTTTTTATAGCTCCGCAACTCAGCACCCAAAGTCTGGTGAATAAACAAACTCCATAGTCAGCCGACTGTACATAAAAGGTCATTTGTTTGCCCTGTTTTTGATTAAATGGTGTTGTTGTTCCGGTCTTCGTTGCTGCATTAGCTGGTGTGAGCCGTCCTGGCACAGCCATTGAGAACGTGCCCTCTGTTGGTGGAGTAAGAAGAAACACTTTCCCTCTTTAACATCTACCTCTGTGTTCAGGCCTCCACAAAACCTGCTCAAAGTGTGTTTTCCATAGCTGGCAACATTATAAGTAAGGAGAGATCTTGGCTTCTCCAAGGGAAAGTTAACATGCCATGTTTTGATGATCAATTGACTATGTTTTCATAGTGAATTGTATAGTAGAGATCCCAAATATTTGTTCTCTGTAAATGTTGTTTTCAAGTTATTATCTATTGATTTTTCGTTTCTAAAAAAAACGCAAAAACTATGGTTATGCAGTTTTTTGGGGGGAAAAAGTAACAGCAAAAGAACTGGTATTGAATCTTTTCACTAAGAATAGCAGGGAGTCTGTCTTTACCTACAAGGAGGGAAGGCGGGGAGGAGAACGACGAAACACATTCGTTGTGTACCTCAATGTGAGGATGTGACCATGGGTTTTTTTTAATACTAGTTGAACATTACATTTTTATATTTGTATGTGTTTTTTTATTTATTTATTTTTTATATGTTTCTAGTTATTGTGCTTTTTATTATGTTTTTAATTCTCCCATTGTGTTATTTAATATTGTAGTTACTGCCTGTACAGCACTTTGGTCAACTGAAGGTTGTTTTAAATGTGCTATATAAATAAATAAAGATTGAGATTGAGATGGGTTCAGGCTAATTGGCCCCTGCCTGTCATGTAGGACACTAGGAAGCCTCTTTATGTTGAGGCTTCTTGATTGCAGCAAAATCATTTCTATGCATTTACATACATTACGACCAGGGCCGCCCCTCCCTACAGGCCAATCACGCAGGCTGCATGGGGCCCCGCCTTGTGCAGGGGGCCCCGCCCAGAGGGCCTCAGCTGCTGTGTGCAGTTCTCCGCTCAGTTCTCCGCGCACCCCCCGCGAGAGTTAGAGGTGACAAGGGGAGCACGTCTGTAACCCGACACCGTTGCAATGAATCCACATCTGACCAATCACGGCTTTGATACGGCCACTAGTGCAGGTGAAGGGATGTCGGTGAAAAGACAGTTTCAGTCCGGGGCAAAAAACAAAACATGAAGAAACTAGCGCATCACTCGAAGGTGGGTTATTGTATGAGTCAAATGTACAACTTACGAATGTTGTATAAGTCAAATTGCCAATTGCCATCTTAAAACATCAGCTGCAATTCACGACATGAAGAAGGCAGTCTCTGCAGAGCATATAGGCTAATGGAGATGCAGTTATTTCCAGCATTCTTTATTTACCATTCATTCATTATGTGATGCCTTTTATCTGCTAATGTACAGGAGGAAGAGAGATACACTGTCTGTCTAGTTGGCTTACATAACAGTTAAAGTTTACAGCTTAAAACACATGGAGCATTTTTTCCCCTTTTATTCATTTTTATGTCAATTTGCACATTTCATGGTGACGCTCAGCCTCTCCCCTTAACTCCTAACAGTCATCATCATGTCAACCACAACACAGAGAAACACTGATAGAAATGTGTGTAGTTGTTGACACATTGCTGACAGAGGGAACTAGAATACAGATTTAAGAAATATCAGTTTTTGAGCATGTCATAAGCATGTTTTGTCTTGACTATATTACAACTATATTATAATAAAACAATATAGTATTTTTATTATTGAATTGATTATGATTATTAGTAGAAGTAGTTTATTTGCCTTAATTATGTTTTTATCTTTTTGAGGCTAGTATTTGGCAGGAAATGCAAAATTCACCTGTAAACGCATACTGAACGACATACATGCACATTTACCATTTACCTCACTGTATAAAAAAGTAACCGTTGATAATAATAATAAACAGGAATTATATTTGCAAAGTAGCCTACTTTGTTTCCAAATTATTTTTTTTCACTCCTGTCGGTTGGGGGGGGGGGGGGCCTCATCTCACAATGTCGCTTGGGGCCCCAAGTTGGCCAGGGGCGGCCCTGATTACGACCTCCGTGACCACTGCAATCGGTGCAGATTCACGGAGAATCTTATTTTCCATAAATTATTAAAAATAATTTCAGAGCACACAACTGTCACATGCTACTTGTTTATTTATTATTGTTTATGTTAATAATTCCTGTTAGATATTTCTTATGTTGGTCAGATTAAGAGCTTGCACCCATGTGACATAATCATAATCAACCAAAAGAAGGCAATGTGAAATGTCTTTATTCTTTTGTAAAATGTTTTCTTGTGAATGAATGCTTGGTATGAATGGAACCCCCAAGTGGCCAATAGCCAATAAATAAATACATTATTAAATGAATCAGCGTGTGAATACATTTGGTTAAAGAATTAAAGTGACAAACCTATGCTGGGGAAATCCAGGACATTAAAAACTGAATATCTCTAGGGTTTATAAGGAAATTCAAGAAATGTAGAGTCAGGCACGATTTATAGAAGGAGGTCAGACCTAGTCCCACATCACCTGGTTTATTTAAGCTCCATTTGAACAGAATTACCATCACATGGGGAGGTGGGGGGAGAATATTCACCGTCCCCTTCAGGGAGTTTACTGATCATTCTAGAAGCAGTTTAGACCACCATCAGGAAATTATAGCGCAGGCAGTAGACATGGGAGTGTTGAGGGTGAGGGGAGGTGAGGGGGAAACGTGACTCACACAGACATGACTCACATATCTTAAGAATGATATAGAACGTGATGTATTCAATAATGAACAACCCAGCAGGAGCCCTGACATTTGCTGTTCAAATTCTGAGAGCAATTTTGAGGCATGTATTTTAGCAACCAAAAATACAAATCATGAAATCTGTTTTCATGATATTGACATGGCTCCTTAATGCAAATAGCATATGATAACAAATACTGCAGGAATGGACCCCAAAAAACCTTTCGGGAAAACTGTCAGGTAAATATATATTCCTACAGTATAGCAATTTTCACAGCTCACAAACAAATAAGTGTTACGATTTTAGATGATATATCAATTAGGGGAATATCGGCCCCGATAATCGGCCTGGCCTGGCCGATTATCGGGGCCGATATTCCGCATTTGACCGATTATCGGTATCGGCCTTTTTTTTATCAAATTGCCGATAAAACTTTGGCTCTGATTCTATGGTATTAGTTGTGTATCATAAAGATAAAGCAACACTTTCTCAGAATAAAGCAAAACTATGAGTTTAAAAGAAAAAAAAACTGAGTCAAGCAAAATAAAATACATTTCAAAAATAAAACTATAAGTTGCAAACAAATCATTTGTGTAATCATGTAAACTATAAGCCTTTTTTCTTTATTTTAACATAGGTTTTTGTTTGCAGTTCTTGTTTCTTCTTTCTCAATGACCAGACTTTTGCTCTCGCTGCAGCTTTCTCTTTTGCGCTCCGTCACTTTTTGTTTGAGATTCTGACCCAAACCTCCCAGGTGGACGGGACTTTCAGGGGTGCGTCCCCATTGGCTACTCAGTTTTTGAGTGACAGCCCAGTCCTCCAGCGATTGTACAGTGCAGGCAGCTGCGGTGCGGTAGCTAGCTGAGCGTGGACAGAAGACCCCCAGAAGAACCAGCATTTCAATTATTATAATACTACAAGTGAAAATATATGTAAGTATTGATCATTTGTGTTGTTTGTGCTATACGGTCTGTTTCTTTATTGTGTTAAGTGAGAAGTAAAGCTGTGCTATGAAAGTTAGCTTGTGCTACCTTTAGATCCATAACAATGCAAGCTAAGTAGCCTAACAGTTAGCTACATAGCTAGCAGTGAGTGAGCGTTCAGACACCGGCGCACACACTCAAACAGACTAGTGTGCCAGACTCTACCAACAGGCTTTCATGATTCTGTTTAGATATCCAAGTATAAGCCATGATAGCTTATTTTATTAACACGCTAATTTGATATGAAAATCAATGGAGGCTGAGTTAACTTTGTAGGAAAACCTACCGTCCATGATGCCCCCTGAGCTGTGTTTTATTTGTTAACTTCATATTTTTCATTTCCTAAAAAATTATTTTCCTCTCATATTAACAGTGTGGATCATTGAGACAGCGTGGCGTCCAGAGTCTTATCCCGTTTTCCCACTTCCTCTGAGGGTACAGCACGGAGGAGGGGGGGGGGGGCATGAAGAGAGACCTGCACCATCTTCATCCACACTGGGCGTTGCTGTTATCACTGGCTCAGTGTCATTTCATTTGACCAAATGGCTTTACATATACATTTAATAGATTTTATTATTATCCACCTTTTTGTTTTATGTCCTTTTATTTAAAACATTCTTTGAGACTTCATCTTCTGGTTCAAATTTCAATAAATGTAATTCGTATAATCACTCTTTTGTCTTTATTCTACATGAAAATGTTAGAGATTCCATTCAAATCTGTTGATTATTCATATCTTCCTCAGGCTAGGAATAGTATGTCAAATTTTTAATGCTAAATGTATATCATTTTCTCACAGGATATAGAATGAAACAACACAGTTTGTATCCATTGTGTATGAATGCTTCAGCTCTTCAGACCAACATAGTAAGATGTGAGCATGTTCCTAATTGTGTTGGTATGCAGCCTAGGTCTGGTCTGTTTAATAAAGCAAATCTGCCACTTTTATATTGCAGAATTTGTTCAATTAAAGCAGTCTTTAATTGTTTGTCCTAAACATAGCAATATATGCTTTTGAAATGTAACATGTCTTTGAAAAATAATAGTATACAGTTTATATTGTGTATCACCTTTAGCTTAAAAATACATAGATGTGTTTTTTTAATCTATAAAATAAATAGACAGACACTTTATCAATCCCAAATTGGGAAATTATTTAACAGCAGCAGGTCAGGTATTACAAATATTTAAAGTTGGAATAAAGTATGAACTACACATCACAAGTATAATGCACTGCAATCCATAAAATAAGTCCGATATGTTCATGAAAACCCCCCAGGAGACACCAACACTAACGTGGCCGAGTGGACTCCGGAGTTTGCTACACTGTATGATCTGTGGTGTAGTGGGCTGTCACTCAAAAACTGAGTAGCCAATGAGGACGCACCCCTGAAAGTCCCGCCCACCTGGGATGTTTGTGTCAAAATCTCAAACAAAAAATCAGGGAGCGCAAACGAGAAGAGCTGCAGCGAGAGCAAAAGTCTGATCATTGAGAAAGAAACAAGAACTGCAAACAAAAACCTATGTTAAAACAAAGAAAAAATACTTATAGTTTACATGATTACACAAATGATTTGTTTGCAACTTATAGTTTTATTTTTGACTTAGTTTTTTTTTGTTTTAAACTCATTGTTTTGCTTTATTCTGAAAAAGTGTTGCTTTATCTTTATGATACAAAACTAATCCCATATATTGCGGCCGTTTCTCTGGCTGCAGTCACCACTCTGTGTACACGAGCAATGTCCCGCCCACAGCGCTATCTGATAGGCTATTACTGAAGTGTCAATCAACACTGAAGATTTTCCGGGCGGGAGCCAGCCAGAGAGGCGGGACCTTCTCAGATTACAAGCAGGTGCGAACGAACCGGAAAGAACCCAGACACAGACTGAAGCAAGCAGCAGCGCTGAGTGGCAGAGCCATACATGCGTTTCTAATTTAAATCAGTTTATTGGGATTTTATGAGATAGTCAGACAGGCATTGTTTTTGATTTAATAAATTAAGCATTATTGTTAGTTAAGCATGTCAGCCTGCAGCCCCACTTCTTGTCTCTCTCTCTAACTCATTGCAGATGGCTGCACTAAAGAAAAGGGCACAGAGAGTAAACCAGTTGTAAGATGTTTACAAGTTCATTAAACATAATATATGCTTAAATGCATTTCAAATAAGTTGTGTTGTAGTTTGTGTTATTCTATATGTTGACACCAAGATTTTCTGATTTTACTGCAAATGTATATCGGTTCCAAATGTCGGTTATTGGTCTCCTTGATTACTAATAATTGGTATCGGCCTTGAAAAAGCCATATCGGTCGATCCCTAATATCAATGTATAATCCTGATCATTCAAATTCAATTGGAAAGAAAAGCAATAATGTGAATCATTTTAATATCATGATTCTATTCATTATCTCACACTGATAGATTTGATGTATTGGACAACAGATACAAATGTGCATCCAGCTAACTGTAGAGACTTTAAATTGTGTGCTGGCCCTGCGACAATATCAATCAAATATAAAATTACTATATTTCCATTTTCATACCTCCTTTTAGCACAGGGATGAAACCGAACAGAAAGGGCGACTCGTGGGACCTTTATTGTTTGTTGATCCTAAACACAAAGCAATTCACAGGAAGATGTATTTCCTGAGCACATATCTCTTCACAGTGCATGTGACGCAACGCGAGTTTCCATCAGCAGCAACAGTGACATTTGTTTGCTATAAATAGAGGGCGAACAGGGTCAGCTGTTTATAACACCAGTAATAACAATAGCAGCAGGAGACTATACCATATCATATTTTCAAAGTTTTGCTTTTAAATGCATCTCACAGTCTTTAGTCTCAGGGACCATGAGATATGGTTGGAAGCTTCAAGAAAGCTTATCATTTATTCTACAAGTTGACAGTTTTTCTCATACAGATCCATCAACCCAAGACTTGTCAAAAAAGTATCTTCCATCATCTGTTGAAAGTGACTATAGCTACATTTTGTTGTGTTTTGCCTCAAGCAACCAGTAGCTGGTGACATATTCACCTCACTGACACCATGTTAGTGGACACACAATCTGCTTTAGGGTAGTGGTCATTTTTTATTTGATACAGTAGCAAGATAAATAAAGGCTTAAAGAAAAGCCTTTTTGGCCTGTTGTTAGCACAGGGAGATGATGCCCCCATTACCAATCTCATATCAAGCCATACAAAAAAATGAAATCTGAATTTATAAAACTTCCAGGTAGGAATTTCACACTTTCTCATAATTTTCAAGAAGATACAATGACAAAGCAATAAAAACCCAGTTTTCCATTTGATTGCTGTAAGGGCACGAACACAGGTCAGTGTAACAATTCATCTCAGTGTATAAACATGCTTTGTAAAGTTAGAAGTTTGCAGTGGGTAGTTGTTCATGCAGCAGAAACTGGCTCGAGAGAGTACAGTCCAGGAAGTTGTTATTTTTCCTATGGGGGTGGAAGAAGAGGAGCGCTTGTTGTTTTCCTGTGTGCAGCCTGTAAACGTGTCGGCACTCCTTTCCTGTCAAATGTGTGGCTTTATTTGCCCTACAGGCATTTCTTTAGTGTATATACGTTTGGCAATATCACTACATTGACATACATTACCGTGGGTTAGGGTGAGCTGGGCACCAGGACCTTGAGTGATTCTTGATATGTTGTTTTTTATTAAAATTGTTTGCTGTCAAGTTATTTTTATTTCCTCTGTGAATAGTTTAATAAAGTCAGACTATATATTTTCCCATGTGGTTGTGATGTTCAAGCCTGCCACCAGAGAACCCTATATACCTGTTCACTTCATCAGCAAGATTAGATAAGCCCATAATAAGCAGATGTGGGAGAAGTACTCATATTGTGTACTAAAGTAAAAGTAGAAGTACCAGCGTGTACTGTAGGAATACTCTGTTACAAGTCAAAGTCCTGCATTCAAAATGTTAGTCAAGTAAAAGTAGAAAAGTATTAGCATCAAATTATACTTAAAGTACTCATTATGCAAATTAATCCATTTCAGAATAATATATATTATGTTCTGATTATAATTATTGATGCATTAAAGTGTTATCAAAGCTGGTAAAGATGCAGCTAGTTGTAATGATTTTGAATTAACTTCAGGTGTAACTAAAGTCCTATGTAAGTGTTGTTTATATTTCACATCATCAATCCAAATATGTGAAGTAACTAAAGGCATACAATAAATGTAGTGGAGTAAAAGTACACGATTTAACTCTTAATTATAGTGGAGAAGAAGTACAATGTAACACTTAAGTACAGTACTTAAGTAAATCTACTTAGTTGCTTTACACCACTGATAATAAGTACTGTCCTAGAAATCGTAACAGTCCTAGATGTAAGATCCCAGTATCAGTAAAACACTGTGGTTACGGTCCTACCTTTTATCTGGTAGTCCTCAGAGATGTCTGAGGAGGGGGCCTGCAGCAGAGCCGACCTGCGGTAGACCACGTGGACCCGGCCCTGGTCCTCCAGCTCCTGAGTGCCTCTTTCGAGCGGCTCGATGAAATACTCGTCTGAGTCGGTGCGGATCATCCCAGCCTGCAACAGAAGGCCAGGCCAGTTAATGAGAGTGAGGAGCCATGCTGCTCTACAGCGAGAGGAAAGAGTAGGAAGTATGCTGTAGTACTCTGATACAGCCAAATGAGGCTGAAGAGGTCCTGAAGTCTTACAATCATTTGCCATGAGGACCAGCAATTATGCTTATAGGGTCACCAATCAAAATAAGTTTTGCTAAGAGCTGTGAAGGTGTTTCGAATAATTTTCTATATGTAATTTTTGTAGCAATGGTCTCTTGAATCTATTTAGAGATCTGCTTTATCCTTTGGTAAAAATCTTATGTACTCCATTTATTTGTTTTGGCCAAGCATAATTGGTTTGGGCCTGAAGGAACTATGCAAGTGTTTTAAACCAGCACTGTTTCATAGAAGTCTAAGAGAAAATGACCCTACTTCTAACTTGATTTATTATCTCAGTAGACTCAGTACATTTCAAGTCTTGTTCAATACAGCAGGATATTTATTTTGTAAATTACGTCTGCATTTTGAGTAAAATATACGATAAAGAAGGGCAAACGTTATGGTCGGACAACTTTATGATTGACATGTGGCTGCCACAGTGTTTTCCAGGTTTCTGCGTTGTAACATTTGAATCGCCTAAAAATGTATAGGCCATCACTTTTCTTAGCTCGATCCACTTCTTTTAATTCTGGTTCCAAAAAAAGGTGATGGTATTAGCCAAACTTGGAGCTTAATACCAGTAGCCCACAAACCAATGGGTGACGTCACACTGCGTCAACCTTTTTTAAACACTCTATGATCTTGACTGGTGCGTTCACAGACAGATGATAAAAAACCGACGCAATAATATCCTACCAAACAAAGTCCTAGTATCGATATACAAACATATCCACAAAATAGATGACAATGAACAGACAGATTATGTAATTAATGCAGGAAAAAATGTTTCTAAGTACTGATTGCCTGCTCAAATGTATTTGGTTCTCTCTGTGTGACAATCGTTTCACGTTGTTTTGATTCATTTCCTGCAACTTACAAACTCTTTCCAATTATCAGCTGGTTCCCCGACAGCTGCAGGTGGTAATCAAAACATCATGAGGGACACATTGGAACAAAATTGCTTTGTGATCACTACCTGCCAACCTTAGATTTCCTGCAATAATCCGCCTGCCATGCCTGTAGTTTAGGGCGGATATATCCAAGGCTCACTCTGTCCAGCTAGCATGATGATGTACAAACAACCTGAATGAGCAGCTCATCAAAACCAAGTGATGTGCTCAAGCAGGTGTCAGAGGATTGAAAGGCTGAGTTAAGTCACAATAAACCATACAGGTTAGCATGATAACTACATCGAGCACTGTGCTTTGCTTACCATTCATTTTCTGTAATAATTTCATTTCCCCTACCCAAATGAGCTGTTAAAAAAAGCCTTAGCCATGTGTGATGTTTCAATTCTATGTGAGAATATAAATGTAAAATGCAAATATGTATAATGTTCAACACAGAGCCAGCGGCATCAGGTGAGAAAGGATGAAGACTAATTAATTAAAGTTGTATACAGCAAATGGCCTCGGGAAGTAAAAACTGCTGCTCCTGTGCACCTGTGCGCAGACAGAGCCACCTCTCACAGCTCCAGAGGATTTTTTTTTCTAGCTTTCGGTCACAGGGTCGGTCGGTCGGTCCGGTCTCCTCTGCTGCACCTCGCAGACTTTACCTCACTATGGCCCCTCCGCTAACACTCTGCTGGACGCATATATGGTGCACTGCAACCAACATGCACACTGAACTCCAACTCCCATAGTCCTGAACCTACCCAAAACTCCCCCATCTCTCCTCCTATTCACACGCAATACTGGCTGAACTCCAATTCACTTCTTACCCAAGTTTGCATTTGAACTTGAGCACATCAACAGAATATTCATGTCCTGAGGTGTGGAGCACATAGATAAACAGCCTGCGTGTACAATTAAATTATAAGCTTTGGCATCCTGATGACCTCTTCCCTTTGAAACAGTAGGGGAATTAGATCTCCTAAAAGTTAGTTTTGTTTACTGACATGTTATAACCTCATAATGTGGCCATTATGTTATGATTTGGTTCAGTTTAAGAGGACCAGGTACATGTCTGGCCAAACATCCCTGATAATCGACCAAAGCATTCTAACCAGGTTATGATGCCAATATACATCCTATCAAAACTGTAAAGTTTGAGTTATCGTCTGTCACTTGGCATCATTCCTCTTTGTGGATGTTGACATAAGAAGCAAAAGCCTAAAATAAATTACATGTTGAAAATATATGAAAAAATATATATCTCTTCCTGCAAAAAATGATATCAAAAAGTATTCATTAACAATCAAACCTCTGCTTTAACATTAGATGATAGAATGAGTGACTCGGTAGCATTGTTTCAAAAGCAACTAGTTGACATTACAGCTCTGTAAACCAACAGAGCTGTTATCAAGCAGAGCAGCTCAGAGTAGAGTCTTGTCACTTTAGCTAGTAAAGCCCACCTTAAGTGAGCCTGAGGTGTTGTTAGCTTCAAGGTTAACCTCCTTCAATTTTCAAGTGGCAAGCACTCCACCGAGCTTGGCTTTGTGAGTTAGAATATCCAAAAAGCATGCTATCACTCATACTGCAAAATCTGGGTTTCCCACATAGACTTTGCTTGGGCAGACCGCCCAGGTATATTAACGGCCGCCAAAGCATATTTCGATTAACTAGTGGACAATGATCCCTCGCTCTACGCCTCCTGTACCTGTTCGCTCTGCTATCGCGTGAAGGGTCTGCTAACAAGCGATCAACAGAAAGGTTAATGTTGTTGCACACGTCACAAAGCCAGCGCCCCCCTGAATTCATTCCTGGTATTACACCCATCACCACAGCGTCTTTTCCTTTATTTACTCACAGCACATCTCCCACCTTGGTTCACTGGCAACTAAACAAAGTCACCTCTAGACTAACATGTTTACACCAGAGGAATATTTGAAATAAAACTGGAATTAATTTAAAATAGCATATTCACTTTTTCTCGATCAAGATCCGAAACTTCGTCGAGGTGGCGTTTCAATTTCAGATCAGTTAAGATGAAGCATTTCTTTCAGAATAAAACGAGAGGCAGACCAGAGGCCAGATTGGAGCCTCTGCTCCCAGACACATCATAAATTATAGTGGAGAGCTATTAAAAGCACAGCTATTAAAAGCACAGATTCTGAGAAACTGACAGATGGATAATTAGATAAAAGTTGGGATTCCGTCCAGTGGCACTGTTTAAATCTGCATATTTTATGAACCATGTGAAAGGCTGTAAATGCCACCTTCTTGTTAACACATGGCAGAGGCGAACAGTGTGAGGAGTCCAATTTAAAAGGCATGCTTGAATGTTCGTAATGACATGGCAAAAGCTGACATTTAAAGTGGATCAAAAGCTTTTCTGAAGAATGACACAAGAGGAGACAGTTAAGTCGATATCAAACATAAAACAGCAAGAAACAATGCTATGCAACTCATGGGTTGAAAGCTGAGCCAAGTAAAGGAAAATATGTAATCAATTCAGCCAATACTGTTTGACTCCAATTTTGTTTTACTATTTATCCAAGCTTTTCTATGAGTGAAAAAGTACTGAGAAAGAGAAAAGCTCAATATGTGGATGTCTAGCAAAAACATGCTCACTGTGTCTTAAGTTAACAAAGCAGAAATCCTCCCCCGTGTATATGAACAAGGCGTTTCAGTAATCTGCATCGCCCCCAAAGGAAGTGCTGAGCTCTCACCACTTTGAATGATTTAAACATAAGCAATTGGATACAGCCTTCCTGAAATTAATTGTTCATCTATCCTTGAAGCACACACAGCATTACAAAAAGGCAATAATCTCAAATATACTGGGAAAAAACAAACGTCATCATAATGCAAATGTTATCTTCTTCCATGAGCTAACACTGCTTAGAAATTCACATGAGCTCAAGGTATTAAACAGTGGTGATAATATTCCCTTCAGGTGCCCACTGTGAAACCAGAGGATTCATTGCTTTATTCTGCAATTCATGTTAGGAGATGGTCCTCATGCTGTGTTTCACCATGTATTAAAAATCCACATTACAGGAATCCTCTCTGTTTTCTATCTCTCCCGAAGCACTTAAGTTTGGAGAAAAGACTCCAACATCCTCACATGTCTAAGAGTCTGCAGTCACACACGTTGACCCATGAGCCTGTAATGCTAATCAAAATTGATTAAAAAAAAGAGGAGAGGAAACTGTTATTATACGTTGATCATTACCAGTGTTTGGAATAACTGGCCATAAAGGAACAGTTACTCCAAACAGCATTACAGTTATCAGATTACATTTGTCTGTAACGCAGTAATGTAACGCATTACTCTTGCTTCAGCAGTAATTACATTATAGTCACTACACACAATATTATCTTGTAACTTGTGTTACTTTTAAAGTCTTCGACTATCTGCATAACGGGAGGATAGAAAAAGTAATCAAATCTCCATTTTTGCTCGCGCTACACTCACAACTTCATGATTGAGGAAACGGAGCAAAATGTCAGAGTAGCAGAGATAAAAAGGCGCAGCAAACATCGTGGAGGACATCTTACCCGTGTCATTAATATATCCATGGTTTCCACAGTGGAATCGCCTTCTTTCGAAACATATCGAGCAAGAAACACGTAACAGGCGGGTCGCCGCCATCAGAGAGGAACACTTTAGCAAGCAACCTGGATCAGTGTTACTATGGAAACTAAACTAAAGAAAACACGGCTGAAGAGCAGAAAACAAGAGGTATTGATTGATTGATTGAAAAGTGTATTAACAGCTTGTATATTGGGTACAGTACAGTACAGCTCAAAACATACAATTGTTAAGGGGATGCAGACCAGATAAAGACTTTTGTCTGGTTTACATCAGGGTCCCCCATTTCCAATTCATGTGTACAGTGTTGTCAAATCAACAGTGATGACCATTTTAAGGCGTATTCAGACTACTCATTCATTTCAATGAGACCGCTGTGATTTTGCATACATAGCTTGACATTTTATGTAATGAGCAGAGACATAGTTTACCAGAAAGTGACTCAATGTGCTGCTTAGCGGGTAGCGGTTAGCAGCAGATGGGCAGCAAGTCCTGCTAGCATGAGGTGCCATTGACTTGATCACTATGATGCGTTCATGCTGTTTTCAGTATAAATTGTTATTGCCTACATTTGTTATTAAGTATCCTGATGTTATCAAATGTAATTTATTACGTTTTGGCGAGAAACGTATATAACTTAAATAGGCTTAGATACAGATGCACCTAAAACATTCGGCTCATGCTGACAAAAAAAAAATTCAGGAAACTTGGGTAATCACCAAACCCTGACTTAAGTGTGTAGAGTTTTGTATCTTATCGTTCTGCCACAGGAACAGTCAGGGAATCACCAAAGTCATTAGTGTTCATCCTCTGGAGACCATGAATCTCTGTTGTAAGTCTTACAGCAATCCTAGCTACAGTTGTTAGCATCAGGCTAACATATGTAAAGCACTTTGACATTGCCCTGCCCCTTTTTGCATATAAATTGCGTTCTTACTGAATCAAGAAAAACTTGGCTGCATGTATTTGGAAGGATTTTCAGTGTAAGCCTTAAGGCATTAAACATAATGATACGCCTAATTAGAATGGAAGCACATCCCATAATAAGAAAAAAATAACTGCACAAAATTATGTTATCGAGGTGCACACACACAGTGCTGGAATTGGGCCGGTACTCACCGGTACGCAGTACCGGCACTTCTGGTTCTGACCCATGGAGTACCGGCACTTCTTGCTCAGTACCGGCATGCTGGCGGTACTCCGGTACTCATGCACCGTGCCAGTACTCAACACTCTCCCGCCGTTCTTATTATACATCCATATATATATATACAGCCGCCCGGTACTCAGTAGATGCGTCATGAGGTGCCGAACGGACATTCTCATCGCTCTAACCGCTGGAGTTTCACAGCGGCTGTCAGCTGTTTACTCCTGTCATTCAAACAGAACGTGCTGGAGAGGGGGCGGGGCTTATCTTCTCCATGTAAATACTGTGGTGGAAACGACTATGTCAAAATTAACCTATTTGACCGTGATTTAATAGTAATACACGTTTCAAAATAATAATAATAATAATAATGCCGAAGTAACAACATACTGAAAACTGTTAGTAAAACCATGTTTTAATGCTTTACAATTTACATACCTAGATGCACGTGTGTTGTGTTTATGCAGTGCAACTCCCACCCAGTGGGTGGCTATGTAGAGTGATAGAACAGAGCAGGCACGCCCCCGAGAGAAGGAAAGCAAGTCACGTCACAAATTAGCATTTCTAAAATGTTAGCGTGGATTAATAAAAGTGCAAAAAGACAGCGGTTGTCGCCGGAAGAAACTTCAAATACAGAGAATGCTGTGCCTGTGTTGGAAATTGTGTCTGATGGGGAGCTTTCTTTGGTTGATCCTCCTGCTCCAAGTTCTAGTGCATTAGCATTAGCACTAGCTCCGCCGCCTCCTCCAGAGCCTCTAACGTTAGCTGCTGCTGGCTCAACTGCCACCACCAACACCGGGCAAAGCGATGCACCTGACTGCTGGACAACGGACCAGGTGCAATATTTTTGCAAGACCAATGCATGGCTCCTTCTTAAAGATAAGAAGCTAGGATGTCGGATATGCAGAGATGTCAAATCTTTGGGAATACACACTGGACAAGGACTGAAACTGTCAACTGAATGGGGTGAGTGTGCAGTGTCTCATTTCGGTGTTGACAAGGGCAAACAACAAGCTAGCCTGAGAAAACAAATCAAAGAACATAAAGAATCACAAGCCCATGTAAAAGCTGCTGACATGCTTACATCTGCTTCACGTGAAACTATTCAACATCAAGTGCAGTCTATGCATAAATCTGAATTAGACACCACTATCAGAGTTTTTCGAACGGCATATAAAATTGGCAAACATAGCCGGCCATTCACAGACATGCCAATTGATTTGAATGTACAGAAACTGAATGGGCTGAACGTGGGCAGGGTTTTGCACTCCAATAAAACCTGTGGCGAAATCATCGACCACATAGCTCATGAGCTGAAGAAAAAAATGGCAAAAGACATTACAGAAAACCAAAGAAAACTCTGTGTTTTGGTCGATGAATCTACCACTATTAGTGGTAAAACGGTGCTTGTTGTGTGTCTACGCTCAGCATTAGCTGATGCTGAGCCCGAAACGTTTTTTTGGGAGCTGATCGAGTTGGATGGAACAACGGCTGATGACATCACAAAGGCGTTAATGGAGTGTCTTGGAAGAGATTTTAACGAGGACTTTTTAGGTCAGTGTTTCGTTTCTTTTGCATGTGATGGGGCTTCAGTCATGCTAGGGAAGAGAACAGGCGTTGCTACCCAGTTGTGTAGTAAATTCCCAAGCCTGTTTGTGTGGCACTGCTCCAATCATCGTCTAGAGCTGGCAATTGGGGATGTGGTCAAGGAGGTCTCAGGGCTCAATCATTTCCAGATCTTTTTTGACAAACTCTATTCCTTGTTCCATGCCTCCCCCAAAAATCAGAGGCAGTTAGCGCAGTGTGCGCAAGCAGTCGGACAGCGTCTCCTGGTGATAGGGCGTGTTTGTCCATCCGCTGGGTGGCTTCAAGTGAAAGGAGCGTCAGAGCAGTCTGGGAAAACTACCGAGTGCTTCATGATCACTTCACAAATGCTGCAAACGACACGAGCAGGGATTCCAGAGACAGAGCAAAGTACAAGGGCCTGGATGATGTGCTCACATCTGCAACGTTTGTCAGCAATCTGGGACTGATGTACGATGCGCTCACAGAGCTCAGCGACCTCTCTCGGCAACTCCAAAAAAGAGAGATGACACTGCCTACAGCAGATAGGCTCTTAACTCGAGAAATACGAGTTTTTGAATCCATGGTCACCATGCCTGGCCCACACATGACTACAGTTCATACAGCTCTAGCTGAGAAGTCCTTCAAGGGTGTTGCCCTGCGTGAGAATGGCAGGCTTGTACAGATTCATGCAGGTCAGTTTTTCCGCAGTATGGTAGAGAATCTGAGACACAGAATGACTTCCACAACCTCCTCTCATGTCAGCACAAGAGAAATCCCATTACATGGCCGGGAGGCCCGGGACAATCAGCTAATCCAGGACATGAAAGTTATCCATCCTGGAAGTTGGCCTGAAGAGGAGTTAGACGTACAGTATGGGGACGTAGAGGTGCTACGTTTGTGTGAAGTGCTGAAAGTGGACAGAAGAGAGATTGTTCAGGGCTTTCGCGAATACAAGGAAACCAGGGCATCCCGTACACCTGCTGCCATGGAGCCTCTACTGAAAGCAGTCCGAACCATCGCTGTCTCCACTAGTGAGTGTGAGCGGGCATTCAGCTGCATGAACGATATCCTTACTGCAAAAAGGAATGCTCTCTCTGTCAGCCGACTGTCCAGCCTGGTTTTCATTAAATGTAATGGACCATCACTAGGACAGTTCAATCCGGAACAGTATGTGAGGTCCTGGCTGGCAAAGGGAAGGAGAAGTGCTGATGAAAGAGCCTGTCCAGCTCCAGCCCCTGATACTGATGTCCCCAAGGCCTTCTGGAGCCTTTTCTAACAATGTGAAGTATATTGCAAAGCAGCTCACCCAGTGAGAAGACTTTTGGCATAATGTGCCGATTTGTACAGATCCTGGAGATAGAAGGACTTCAGACCAACCAGGGAGTTATCTGATCAGCTTGGTGTTCAATGTAACTCTTTACCATGGCTCAGACTTTGTTACTTGCAGTTACAGTTTCTCATTTTAGATTGTGCAAATTTTGTATTTGTTTTTACATGTTCTTTGTTCATGCTCTTTATCATTTTTCTGAGTTGGAAAGTTAGATTGCATCATAGTTTACTTTATACATATTTGTATTCTTCAGTGGTGAAGTATATTGCAAAGCAGCTCAGCCATGTGAGAAGACTTTTGGCACTTTTTCGTTTTTCGTTTTCTGAGTTGGAAAGTTAGATTGCATTCAAAATGTACAGAAATACTTAATTTTGTTAAAGCTTTTTATAAAAAATGCTTCTGACCAGAGCTTTGTTTCCTTGTAATTAATGTTGAACACCACCAGAGGGGCTCTCACCTGAAAGGTCTCTGCTTCATGTGTCTTCAGCAGAAGATCTAGACTTTGATTGCTATATTTTCAGTTAATATTGACCTTACTGAGCTTTAGCCATATCCGCTGCCTATCATAAAAAATGTTAAGTACAGTGAACCTTTCTAAAATATACAGTAGTAAAGAGACAAACCCACCAGCATTATAGTAGCCAAATTCTTGTTTGTGGGCTGTATATATAAAATTGACTTGAAAAAGTTGCTGATTTTAGAGTACTGGCACCTTTTTCATTCCAATTCAAGCACTGCACACACACACAAATCCTCTCTGACAAGCAAGAAAATAAACTGAAACCAGTGTGTCGCAGCGAATTATCAACATCGGACACCATAGCAAGCACTGATACACTTCACACGTATTATGTTGCGTTTTTTTTATGTATTATGAAATGCAAGATATTTTTAGCCCAGCCCTGTTTATATAACAATGATGTGTGCGTAGCTTATTGTTGCTCTATAAACTGAGAGCTTTGGTTCCAATACTGATGTCACAGTAACCCTACCATGATTCTAATATTTAGTTTACATCAGGATGATACTGTTGCATGCAAGTTCTGGAAGAAGTATTCAAGCCTGCTAGCGTTGGGGACATAATCTCACTTTAATGCAGGTACAAATATTAGCATTAAAAAGCACTTTAAAAAAAAGTCATATTTTGTTTGAAACGCCTTCAACATAATGTAAATTGTTTAAGCAACGGACATTGTTGTAACATTTTACCACTGCTGTACAAAGACAAGAAGACGGTATTAACCACAATACTAAAATAAATCAACAAGAAATGTAAGTCATAAATGTCCAATCTATGCTGCTCGTAAAAATGACCATAAAGCAGGAATATACTGCACAAGAAAGTTACACAAAAATGTCTCTTAAAATACGAAATGTAAAGCAACATTACATATTTACTTCAGGCAATTGCATTTACGCCTCGAAAATCATTGAAATGGGGTCGCTATGGGGATATTATCCTGCTGAACAAAACCTGTAATTACCATAAACATTTGTTTGACACAGATCTTGTGGGAAAATGGTTTGCCATTGTTTACTATCAAGAGAGTCCAATTATACTCTACAGTCTACAGAGTTGCCACATAACATTTGAACATTAATAAGCCCTTTGGCCAGAGGACAATTACATTAATTGTGCACACTGAGAAGATAAATAATAGAGGAAACTGAAACTCTGCACACTATGCACAGTGAATGTCTCTAATGCTCACAGAACCACCCTTATAATGAAAATGCATATGAATGGGCGACTGCTGGATGAATAATTGAAGACTATACCTTGGTGGTTATTTTTACCTGGGGTAACATAATGTAATTACGTGTAAATAAAGGAACTGTGCAGAGTGACTGTTTCAGGCGACTGGTTAGCGCTGTTCTCTCCCAGAGAAAAAGACTCACAGGAACTGAACAATTCATCTAGATTAAATATGATGAACATCCTCCCACCAGCAAGTTTTCAGGGGAACTGAAAATTAGAAAATCAAATAATTGCACGAGAACAGGGAGGCTGTGGCTCAGTGGATAGTGTGCTGGACTTCGAATCATGGGATAGCAAGTTCTAGTCCCACTGCAGTCAGCATGTCGTTGTGTCCCTGAGACACTTCACCCCAAATTGCTCCTGTGGGGATTGTCCACAGTATTGAGTATGTAAGTCGCTTTGGATAAAAGCGTCTAACAAATGACATGTAATGTAAAAAGATGACTCCAGAAAATGCAGTTTTAAGCTTCCGATTTCACTTTAGAGTTCTGTTTTAAACTACACCATTAAACAGTCAACAGATTCCTGACAACAACAAACTAAACTGTACCTGGTAACCAAGAAGTAACCATTTTAACCAGGATATGAGATTGGAATATGAAAACATAATTGTTTTAACAAAAGCCATACAATAATTTGACTAAACAATGAACAATGGTAATATGTGTGTTTGCCTGGTTTGCCAACAGCCATTGCCACTGAGCTGACCACAGGTTGTACTACAGTTTGTGATCACTGTCAGAACCAAAACCATTTTAGAAACACACGGAAATTACCTTAATGTACTCAATTGAAGATATAATTGTAAACAATATATATCTAGTGTTCAAACAATGGTCACCAGATGATCAATACAAAAAGGAAAAACTGTAGAAACGAGGGAAACACACATATTATGTGTTCTAAACATATTCAGATATATAAAAACACTAAGTGTATACAACTGGTGTTATTGGTAAATGGAGTGCTCTTACAGTCCATTGCACTTTTCTACCCTTACAGATAAAGCATTGCATTCACACATTCATAATGCTGCGGGGTACCTCTTACCAAGCCTTAATGGTGTACCTCTTAACAAGCCTTACTGGTGTTATTGGTAAATGGAGTGCTCTTACAGTCCATTGCACTTGTCTACCCTTACAGATAAAGCATTGCATTCACACATTCATAATGCTGCGGGGTACCTCTTAACAAGCCTTAATGGGTTCTCTCTCCCTGTTGGGCCACAAACACCCCGTAATGATGGGCCTAAGTATACATGGCTTTGTTTTATAGGTCACAAATTGACACCACCAATGTTTGCAACAAAGTAGCTGATTGGATAATAAAGTGATTGAACCCACAAAGATAAGGTCATATTGCTACAAGGCTATACAAATCTCATGTATTGCATGTTTTACAAAGATAGGATTACAAAAAGTGTAAAACAAAAAACCAAGGGATTCTCTGCATAACCTCAAACCAGTCATACTGACAGAACATTTAATTTAATTTGCCCAATATCAGCAAGGTCAACTTCAGGCGAACTGACCAAAGCATGGATGGGATTATTCAAACAGACGTGTACATTCACGCATTACGTCACCCTCATCTAAACTAATAAAAAAATGTATAAACAGGAATCTCTTTCACAAACAAAAAACATCAGGAAAGTACATCTTCTGCTGGAAGTGATGTTTCAAGGAGGGAAAGTGCCAGATAAAATACCTGGTGGATGATTATTTGGCAACAATCCACTTTTTATGTATAAAATAAAATAGTGCAACAACTTCAAAAACCCACTTTCACATCGTGCAAGACCTTCACAAATGTCTCTCTGCCGTCTCAAGTTTGGCTCTCCAGCAGGAGGGTTTCTGATGGCACATTATTTGCCGACAAGTATTCTGAGATATAGAATATCAGAGGAGATAATGGCAGGTGTCTGACAGAGGCTCAGATAGTTGGTACCTGAACACAACCCCTCAAAAAAAGGTATCAAGAGTCCTGTGTTCCATCAGTTTAATATCCCCAACATCAGCCTTGGCCAAGCAGACAGCACTTGTCTGCCAAGAAAAACATATGGGATTCAGCTGAAGGGCTCCAGTTTTTCAAAAACAGCCTCTTTCAGTCTAAAGTTCTTAAGGAGGTCGGTATGAACGTGCTTTCGTTTAAAAAAAAAAAAAAAAAAAGAGTTGAGGTACTGCAACGTTGAAAAAAGCTCTGAATTCAGCCAGGACACTGCCACCTTTCACCCTCGGTGTTGTTCAAAGGTGTGTTTGCTTTCAAAAATGTGAGCAAACCTTCGTCATCGTTACCTGCCATTTTCATCCCCAGCCTTTAAAGGAACTTTAAGGGGAAAAAATACGTTAAGTTAATTTCTTGTGATTTGCAGGGGAGTCAAGTAGAAAACTGTTTTTGAGAATGCTTTACAATAACAAACTGACATTTGCAGAAATAACTCAGAAGTGTACATTGAATTTGCGAAGCTAGATTTGAAGTTCATCCTCAGATGTATTTAAGCAGATGTTGTTGCCTTCCGAAGGGTCTAGCACAAAAAGTTCTATATTTTTAAAGAAAGAAAAAGAGAGAGTTTTAGGGCAGAGGAAGGTGAAACAGTATACACTTTGAGAGACAATATAAGAATTTATTTTAGCTCTGACTTTTTGTGCGTCCCCACCGAACAGAGCAAACATTCACTGACGGCTTAGAGGAGGCGGTGAAGCGTCCACACTTGAAAACTTGAAATAAAACCTTGCACCGGTGAAAGGCTCCCAATGTCGGTCTGTAGCGAGGGCAGAGAATGTGGGCTCCTCTTAAGTTTATATAGGTCATGATTAAAAATGTCTAAACACATAAATATCAATAAAGGCGCCCGGGCAGTACACACTGAACTGAAGCCTCGGCTGCTCGGGAGAAAACTTGGAAGAAATAGCTTGGCTTTGCATATCTTGGTGTGCCTCCCCTCCTGCACCTCAAACCATATACCCAAACAGATCTGGGGTCAGGCCTCTGCAACAAGCCTTGGCTGAGTCAACAGGGAACATTAAGAACTATTAGTGAATAAAACTCTTGTGCCTGCCTACAGTTCACTGCAAAGAGGAGCTGGCTCACTTTCTTTTTCTAATCAAATAGGATATTTTCTTTGCTTTTTCTTTTTCTCCACGGCAGCTCCCAATATGTCAGGAGCTGTGCACGTCCAGAATGCTCTTTAAATGTCTCCAAGGCCAAAAGCGTGGACCACTCAACACACGTAGCTTTTAGCAAAACATAGCATTTCTTATTTGCTCATTTTGTCACTCTCCATGAGGCTGACATTGTAAACGTTTCCTCCGGGGCGGAGTTTAAGGTGGAGGCGTTAAAACTTCCCAGAGGGGCTGATGGCAAAGTGTCGGGTGAGTGTCCTCTTTTTTTTTTTTTAAGGGCAGGATTATGCTCTGAAAATATATTTCAACGGATGCATTACCCATCAGGCCTGCAGTCTGTTTACACTCGCACACAACCACAGACACAGAAAAGTGCCTCACCCTTTTGGCTGGCAGAGCTGATTATGCAACATGACACACATTAAGAGGTGGCCAAGTTCTGCAGAGCTGCTGGTGAGGTAAAGGTTAACATCATCAGTCAGACATGCAGGAAGTCTCTGTGGTTTTCAGGTCAGCTCTGCCTCTGTCTGTCTGTATCTGTCAGTCGATCGCTCTGTCTGCCAAGGACTGCTTAAAAGAAAAAGAAAATTCTCCTTCATGCAACACAGAGCAAGAGGAGGTTTTTGTTCCAGCTATCCTGCTTCATGGAAACAAATGAGAGAGGCTGAAGCAGTATTTCATGGTTGCTTTAAGGCATTTATAGGCAGCTCACAGATTGTTTGTCCTGGTACTTTGCGGTACATCGTGCAGCAGCTGAAAGAGCGCAAAGTTCAGTACACAGAGCAGATGATTCATAATCATGATACATTCAATCTAAAGTGTCAGCTCTGAGCCACATAGATGTATGGCGTCAATTCAAAAGGATTCCCACACGAGCGCTTCAATCACAACCACTGATGCAACGATAAGAAGGGGGGGATGTCATTTGATTGCCCCTGATCTCGACTCTAGTGATAATTAATGCATATTTGTCCTATATAACAGCTATAGCTGCAGCTGTTCACCAACAAAATGCAGCATTCCTATTGCCAGTCATTTAAAAAAAAACAAAACCTAAAGCATCAAATCAAACTGTTGCTTTATAGAGTGCCACAGTGATCGATCATAAATCTATCGATTAGATTTATGATTTGAAAATGATAAAAGTAGGTAGACATGTGGAGATTATCCGGCTGAACACAACGTGATCCGTCTCTTAAATGTGTGTCAACCACAGACCTTTCCAGCTATTTTCCAAAATCCTATGGAGAAATTGCATTGCGTTTTTGACGAAGGAACCCATGCGCAGCTTACTTCCGGGTATTAGGATGCGTCACTGTGGCACTCTATTTCTTAGTCTGTTCCCACACTCACAGAGCTGTGCACTAGAGAAGTATTCATTAAGGTATGGTATGAGCTTTTATATCATGATCAAACTACACTGTGCATTTTAAATAAAGTAAGAAACTTTATATGTATTAGAGCATCATCCTTGACATTGTGTGACAAAATCATCTTTACTCAAAGGTCCATTTAGTAGATTCTCTCATGGTTGACTCTCATGTTACTCAAAACCACAAACATCAATCTCATGATGGCGCCGAAGGAAATAAGGAACGTATTGGGCAACATGAATGTCTTCCTAAATGTCATACCAATCAATCAGATAGTTGAAATATTTAAGTCTAGACCAAAGTGGTAGACCGCCATCTCCATCCGTACAGCTCGTCTGGCTTGAACCACGACTTAAACGGAATATAATGCACATCGTAATGCGCTTTAAACTCAGAGACACACCATCAGTGAAATGAGTTCCGCAGGGCAAGTGTCTAACATTAACATCGCAGAGAGTAAATACTGTTGTCGGAGGTGGGCTCCATCCAAGCAGACATATTAAGAGTCATCTAAAACCATTATTCAGCACCATGCCTGCATCAATGTGCGGACTAATTTCAAGCTCACTGTTTGCTTTACATATTTCAATATGTTTCTCTGAAGGCTGAAAGAAACATTTAAATAAAATGCTTTAACAGACCTTTGGGCCCCAATATTGTTAATATTATTCATCAAAGCGTGACTTGTCCCAAAAAGATTATTAATTTGTACTCCTCCAGCCTAGCCTAGCTGGATCAACAACAGACGCATAGATGATGTCCTGACTCCTTGAATACAAAAATGCAAAAGTCATGGGAAGCTTACCCTTTCCTTTTTTGCCTTGCAGGCCTCTACAATGAAACATCTGCAGTATGTGAACCTTCAAGGAAACCCTGTGAGCACATGAGTGTACACAAGAGGAGACCAGATTTGAGTCAAGTAAGAAGAGGAGGAGGATGGGAATGATAAAGGAGACACCACTTCTCGAGGTCAGTTATATTCCACATTGCTTTAAGAGAAGTGTTTGTAGGTTTAAATCCACGTCCAAAAAAAAAAAAGAAAAACCTCCTCAGCTTTGTCGCTCCTGCTGACTGTTAACGATGGACATATTGTACTCGTAAAACTACGTGTTTTCACAATAAAATCCTCCATAACAGACCAGGTGTGCTTTAAAGATCAAACGCTGTCATTATATCTTGCAAACAGAAGCAACTGCTTCGAAAAGACAGTCCTTGTTTTTGAAGATGTTACCAGCTTGTATGTCACACAGTAAATATCAAAGAGTGTCACAGAGAGTTTCAACCACACTAGGCAGCAGTGTTTCTCAGGGAAGGAGTCGTTTCACAAAGCAGACAGTCTGCTGCTGCAAAATCACTGACATCAAGACTTTCATCTACCAACGAAGCGCCATCATCCCTGCAATGCATTCCAGGCAGAGATCATTCAAAGGCATTAGAAAGAACAAGTATACGAGCGCATCTGGCATCATCCAGACAGTATGTTTTCATGAATATTTTAGCAAAGCCTTCATAACACTACCATCTTATTAAAACAAATATTTCCCTGATGTTCAGAAGAGTTGCATAAATAGGAACCTGTAATTATAGAACAACAGATACAAGATTCTTTAGAACAAGTCAGAGTTTAAAAAAAGTCAGATAACAATATTTCAGATGGTTATATTGTTTAAAACAAACGCTCAAAACATAAACAACAATTTAATCATTGGATTTGTTTAGTTCTTAAGGAAGATATATACAGAGAAGGGTCTGAAAAATCAACTTGTCATTATTCTCTAGCCTAGTAGATAAATTATGTAATATTACTATATATTGGCTTTTCTGTAACTTTA